>NW_027640990.1:600000-764189 GCF_949752795.1 Hyperoodon ampullatus | reverse complement strand
AAAATGGAGCTCAGGGGCACAGCAATTCACAAACTGGCCGAGTAATAAAGGACAACTATCCTCCAAAAATCTGTTGAGGGAAGGCAACGAGGTGGACTTGAAAGCGAGGCAGAATAGCAGGAAACAGATTTCAAGAGGTACGTTGGAATCACTTTTAAAGCACAGGAAGAGGGGCACAACTTCGACAATGATGCACTTGGCCAAAAAGGGCGTATGCGTTTTCTCCTGAATATATTAAGGAGAAAACGCATACGCACATTTTGGCCAAGCAAGCAAGCGGGCAATGCAAATCTGCACTACAGAGAAGTAGCACTTCCCACCGGTCAAAAGGGACATCCACAAAATGTGTAAAAACCAGAAAGGCAAGACAGGTCCTGGAGATCATGGAGCCTTGTTATGCTGATGGGCGGGATGTAAATTGCCAACTGCCTCTCTGGAGGAGTGCATTGTGTTCCCTAAAACAAGTAAAGAACAGAGCTACAGAGCCAAGGGCACTTCCAGTCTAGGGAATATACCTTGGGGAAACTGAAAATCAATAAGATAGAGCCACCCCAAAATTTAGGGCTGCACTGCTTACCAGGACCTCAACTTGGGTACACCTTAAATATCCCAGGAAATATAAAAATGGTTCAAAAAATTGTGGTACTTACGTACGATGGAATATCCCTCAGCCATGAAATAAATGTCATAAGACCAGTAGCAGCAAAATGGGTGGATTCAGGTACGATGATTCTAAGTGAAATAAGTCACACAGAAAAAGAAACTTATCATAAGATATCACTTATGAAGATCCTGTAAACATGGCTACACTTGAACTGAGTTAGGAAAGAGAAGAGTGTCTCACATTTAGAAAACACTCTTATGCCTGCTTAAGGGGGAAGGAGAGGTGGGGTGATGCATAAAACCAGAGTTTGATATAAGCACAGGTACCGTTCCAAAAACCAACTATGGAATAGACAAGACCTACACCTTCCTCAGTGAAAGGGACTCAAAACCCCATATTTTCCGCAGAGGAATATATCTGACTAGTAAGAATCTTAAAACCTATGTATTGATATGTCTCCGTAAGGGAATCAAGTGTGTCTAGACTGGCATAAACATGGCAGCGAGAATCAGCTCAAACCCACTATAAAAAGGAATTTCAAAAACAAAACAAAAAAACTGGGAAATTCTTTAAAATTCCTTCAGGGTCTCTGATGAAACCTGGAATGACCCTATCTACAATGATAGCTGGATGTGGCATAAAGCTGGACACTTGGGACTGAGAGGATTGGTGAGATTGGGTGAGCAAATGCAGACCCTTTAAAGAACAAATGCCTGGCACCCATTCCATGGTTCCCAACTCTCCAGGTTGAAGGGAATATTACTACAGCTATAACATGTACGGGAAACCTAGAGAACGGACACACTGTGAATACGAAAGGTTTCTAAAACTCAACGAATAGTCCCTCTCCTGGTGCTCCGGTTTGACTTTCCATCTGCTTTACTATCAACCTCCCAACTTGGAGAGACAGCCCCTTTAACCTCCTGGTTCGCACAGGTTGCCAATTTGGCAGAGGATGAAAGGGAAGAGGGAGAACCAATGAGAGAGTAGCTGTTAGGCATTTGGACGGGCACATATCACTGTAATTTCCCGGCAGGAAGAAGAATTAACCAAAGTCTCAGCCCCCCACCGGTAACCAGTATAGGTCCTGAACCAAAATTTTGGACTTGCGGTCAGCTCACCAAAAACGAGTTGAAAAATGGAGCTCAGGGGCACAGCAATTCACAAACTGGCCGAGTAATAAAGGACAACTATCCTCCAAAAATCTGTTGAGGGAAGGCAACGAGGTGGACTTGAAAGCGAGGCAGAATAGCAGGAAACAGATTTCAAGAGGTACGTTGGAATCACTTTTAAAGCACAGGAAGAGGGGCACAACTTCGACAATGATGCACTTGGCCAAAAAGGGCGTATGCGTTTTCTCCTGAATATATTAAGGAGAAAACGCATACGCACATTTTGGCCAAGCAAGCAAGCGGGCAATGCAAATCTGCACTACAGAGAAGTAGCACTTCCCACCGGTCAAAAGGGACATCCACAAAATGTGTAAAAACCAGAAAGGCAAGACAGGTCCTGGAGATCATGGAGCCTTGTTATGCTGATGGGCGGGATGTAAATTGCCAACTGCCTCTCTGGAGGAGTGCATTGTGTTCCCTAAAACAAGTAAAGAACAGAGCTACAGAGCCAAGGGCACTTCCAGTCTAGGGAATATACCTTGGGAAAACTGAAAATCAATAAGATAGAGCCACCCCAAAATTTAGGGCTGCACTGCTTACCAGGACCTCAACTTGGGTACACCTTAAATATCCCAGGAAATATAAAAATGGTTCAAAAAATTGTGGTACTTACGTACGATGGAATATCCCTCAGCCATGAAATAAATGTCATAAGACCAGTAGCAGTAAAATGGGTGGATTCAGGTACGATGATTCTAAGTGAAGTAAGTCACACAGAAAAAGAAACTTATCATAAGATATCACTTATGAAGATCCTGTAAACATGGCTACACTTGAACTGAGTTAGGAAAGAGAAGAGTGTCTCACATTTAGAAAACACTCTTATGCCTGCTTAAGGGGGAAGGAGAGGTGGGGTGATGCATAAAACCAGAGTTTGATATAAGCACAGGTACCGTTCCAAAAACCAACTATGGAATAGACAAGACCTACACCTTCCTCAGTGAAAGGGACTCAAAACCCCATATTTTCCGCAGAGGAATATATCTGACTAGTAAGAATCTTAAATCCTATGTATTGATATGTCTCCGTAAGGGAATCAAGTGTGTCTAGACTGGCATAAACATGGCAGCGAGAATCAGCTCAAACCCACTATAAAAAGGAATTTCAAAAACAAAACAAAAAAACTGGGAAATTCTTTAAAATTCCTTCAGGGTCTCTGATGAAACCTGGAATGACCCTATCTACAATGATAGCTGGATGTGGCATAAAGCTGGACACTTGGGACTGAGAGGATTGGTGAGATTGGGTGAGCAAATGCAGACCCTTTAAAGCACAAATGCCTGGCACCCATTCCATGGTTCCCAACTCTCCAGGTTGAAGGGAATATTACTACAGCTATAACATGTACGGGAAACCTAGAGAACGGACACACTGTGAATACGAAAGGTTTCTAAAACTCAACGAATAGTCCCTCTCCTGGTGCTCCGGTTTGACTTTCCATCTGCTTTACTATCAACCTCCCAACTTGGAGAGACAGCCCCTTTAACCTCCTGGTTCGCACAGGTTGCCAATTTGGCAGAGGATGAAAGGGAAGAGGGAGAACCAATGAGAGAGTAGCTGTTAGGCATTTGGACGGGCACATATCACTGTAATTTCCCGGCAGGAAGAAGAATTAACCAAAGTCTCAGCCCCCCACCGGGAATCAGTATAGGTCCTGAACCAAAATTTTGGACTTGCGGTCAGCTCACCAAAAACGAGTTGAAAAATGGAGCTCAGGGGCACAGCAATTCACAGGCTGGCCGAGTAATAAAGGACAACTATCGTCCAAAAATCTGTTGAGGGATGGCAACGAGGCGGACTTGAAAGCGAGGCAGAATAGCAGGAAACTGATTTCAAGAGGTACGTTGGAATCGCCTTTAAAGCACAGGAAGAGGGGCACAACTTCGACAATGATGCACTTGGCCAAAAAGGGCGTATGCGTTTTCTCCTGAATATATTAAGGAGAAAACGCATACGCACATTTTGGCCAAGCAAGCAAGCGGGCAATGCAAATCTGCACTACAGAGAAGTAGCACTTCCCACCGGTCAAAAGGGACATCCACAAAATGTGTAAAAACCAGAAAGGCAAGACAGGTCCTGGAGATCATGGAGCCTTGTTATGCTGATGGGCGGGATGTAAATTGCCAACTGCCTCTCTGGAGGAGTGCATTGTGTTCCCTAAAACAAGTAAAGAACAGAGCTACAGAGCCAAGGGCACTTCCAGTCTAGGGAATATACCTTGGGGAAACTGAAAATCAATAAGATAGAGCCACCCCAAAATTTAGGGCTGCACTGCTTACCAGGACCTCAACTTGGGTACACCTTAAATATCCCAGGAAATATAAAAATGGTTCAAAAAATTGTGGTACTTACGTACGATGGAATATCCCTCAGCCATGAAATAAATGTCATAAGACCAGTAGCAGCAAAATGGGTGGATTCAGGTACGATGATTCTAAGTGAAATAAGTCACACAGAAAAAGAAACTTATCATAAGATATCACTTATGAAGATCCTGTAAACATGGCTACACTTGAACTGAGTTAGGAAAGAGAAGAGTGTCTCACATTTAGAAAACACTCTTATGCCTGCTTAAGGGGGAAGGAGAGGTGGGGTGATGCATAAAACCAGAGTTTGATATAAGCACAGGTACCGTTCCAAAAACCAACTATGGAATAGACAAGACCTACACCTTCCTCAGTGAAAGGGACTCAAAACCCCATATTTTCCGCAGAGGAATATATCTGACTAGTAAGAATCTTAAAACCTATGTATTGATATGTCTCCGTAAGGGAATCAAGTGTGTCTAGACTGGCATAAACATGGCAGCGAGAATCAGCTCAAACCCACTATAAAAAGGAATTTCAAAAACAAAACAAAAAAACTGGGAAATTCTTTAAAATTCCTTCAGGGTCTCTGATGAAACCTGGAATGACCCTATCTACAATGATAGCTGGATGTGGCATAAAGCTGGACACTTGGGACTGAGAGGATTGGTGAGATTGGGTGAGCAAATGCAGACCCTTTAAAGAACAAATGCCTGGCACCCATTCCATGGTTCCCAACTCTCCAGGTTGAAGGGAATATTACTACAGCTATAACATGTACGGGAAACCTAGAGAACGGACACACTGTGAATACGAAAGGTTTCTAAAACTCAACGAATAGTCCCTCTCCTGGTGCTCCGGTTTGACTTTCCATCTGCTTTACTATCAACCTCCCAACTTGGAGAGACAGCCCCTTTAACCTCCTGGTTCGCACAGGTTGCCAATTTGGCAGAGGATGAAAGGGAAGAGGGAGAACCAATGAGAGAGTAGCTGTTAGGCATTTGGACGGGCACATATCACTGTAATTTCCCGGCAGGAAGAAGAATTAACCAAAGTCTCAGCCCCCCACCGGTAACCAGTATAGGTCCTGAACCAAAATTTTGGACTTGCGGTCAGCTCACCAAAAACGAGTTGAAAAATGGAGCTCAGGGGCACAGCAATTCACAAACTGGCCGAGTAATAAAGGACAACTATCCTCCAAAAATCTGTTGAGGGAAGGCAACGAGGTGGACTTGAAAGCGAGGCAGAATAGCAGGAAACAGATTTCAAGAGGTACGTTGGAATCACTTTTAAAGCACAGGAAGAGGGGCACAACTTCGACAATGATGCACTTGGCCAAAAAGGGCGTATGCGTTTTCTCCTGAATATATTAAGGAGAAAACGCATACGCACATTTTGGCCAAGCAAGCAAGCGGGCAATGCAAATCTGCACTACAGAGAAGTAGCACTTCCCACCGGTCAAAAGGGACATCCACAAAATGTGTAAAAACCAGAAAGGCAAGACAGGTCCTGGAGATCATGGAGCCTTGTTATGCTGATGGGCGGGATGTAAATTGCCAACTGCCTCTCTGGAGGAGTGCATTGTGTTCCCTAAAACAAGTAAAGAACAGAGCTACAGAGCCAAGGGCACTTCCAGTCTAGGGAATATACCTTGGGAAAACTGAAAATCAATAAGATAGAGCCACCCCAAAATTTAGGGCTGCACTGCTTACCAGGACCTCAACTTGGGTACACCTTAAATATCCCAGGAAATATAAAAATGGTTCAAAAAATTGTGGTACTTACGTACGATGGAATATCCCTCAGCCATGAAATAAATGTCATAAGACCAGTAGCAGTAAAATGGGTGGATTCAGGTACGATGATTCTAAGTGAAGTAAGTCACACAGAAAAAGAAACTTATCATAAGATATCACTTATGAAGATCCTGTAAACATGGCTACACTTGAACTGAGTTAGGAAAGAGAAGAGTGTCTCACATTTAGAAAACACTCTTATGCCTGCTTAAGGGGGAAGGAGAGGTGGGGTGATGCATAAAACCAGAGTTTGATATAAGCACAGGTACCGTTCCAAAAACCAACTATGGAATAGACAAGACCTACACCTTCCTCAGTGAAAGGGACTCAAAACCCCATATTTTCCGCAGAGGAATATATCTGACTAGTAAGAATCTTAAATCCTATGTATTGATATGTCTCCGTAAGGGAATCAAGTGTGTCTAGACTGGCATAAACATGGCAGCGAGAATCAGCTCAAACCCACTATAAAAAGGAATTTCAAAAACAAAACAAAAAAACTGGGAAATTCTTTAAAATTCCTTCAGGGTCTCTGATGAAACCTGGAATGACCCTATCTACAATGATAGCTGGATGTGGCATAAAGCTGGACACTTGGGACTGAGAGGATTGGTGAGATTGGGTGAGCAAATGCAGACCCTTTAAAGCACAAATGCCTGGCACCCATTCCATGGTTCCCAACTCTCCAGGTTGAAGGGAATATTACTACAGCTATAACATGTACGGGAAACCTAGAGAACGGACACACTGTGAATACGAAAGGTTTCTAAAACTCAACGAATAGTCCCTCTCCTGGTGCTCCGGTTTGACTTTCCATCTGCTTTACTATCAACCTCCCAACTTGGAGAGACAGCCCCTTTAACCTCCTGGTTCGCACAGGTTGCCAATTTGGCAGAGGATGAAAGGGAAGAGGGAGAACCAATGAGAGAGTAGCTGTTAGGCATTTGGACGGGCACATATCACTGTAATTTCCCGGCAGGAAGAAGAATTAACCAAAGTCTCAGCCCCCCACCGGGAATCAGTATAGGTCCTGAACCAAAATTTTGGACTTGCGGTCAGCTCACCAAAAACGAGTTGAAAAATGGAGCTCAGGGGCACAGCAATTCACAGGCTGGCCGAGTAATAAAGGACAACTATCGTCCAAAAATCTGTTGAGGGATGGCAACGAGGCGGACTTGAAAGCGAGGCAGAATAGCAGGAAACTGATTTCAAGAGGTACGTTGGAATCGCCTTTAAAGCACAGGAAGAGGGGCACAACTTCGACAATGATGCACTTGGCCAAAAAGGGCGTATGCGTTTTCTCCTGAATATATTAAGGAGAAAACGCATACGCACATTTTGGCCAAGCAAGCAAGCGGGCAATGCAAATCTGCACTACAGAGAAGTAGCACTTCCCACCGGTCAAAAGGGACATCCACAAAATGTGTAAAAACCAGAAAGGCAAGACAGGTCCTGGAGATCATGGAGCCTTGTTATGCTGATGGGCGGGATGTAAATTGCCAACTGCCTCTCTGGAGGAGTGCATTGTGTTCCCTAAAACAAGTAAAGAACAGAGCTACAGAGCCAAGGGCACTTCCAGTCTAGGGAATATACCTTGGGAAAACTGAAAATCAATAAGACAGAGCCACCCCAAGATTTAGGGCTGCACTGCTTACAAGGACCTCAACTTGGGTACACCTTAAATATCCCAGGAAATATAAAAATGGTTCAAAAAATTGTGGTACTTACGTACGATGGAATATCCCTCAGCCATGAAATCAATGTCATAAGACCAGTAACAGCAAAATGGGTGGATTCAGGTACGATGATTCTAAGTGAAATAAGTCACACAGAAAAAGAAACTTATCATAAGATATCACTTATGAAGATCCTGTAAACATGGCTACACTTGAACTGAGTTAGGAAAGAGAACAGCGTCTCACATTTAGAAAACACTCTTATGCCTGTTTAAGGGGGAAGGAGAGGTGAGGTGATGCATAAAACCAGAGTTTGATATAAGCACAGGTACCGTTCCAAAAACCAACTATGGAATAGACAAGACCTACACCTTCCTCAGTGAAAGGGACTCAAATCCCCATATTTCCCACAGAGGAATATATCTGACTAGTAAGAATCTTAAAACCTATGTACTGATGTGTCTCCATAAGGGAAACAAGTGTGTCTAGACTGGCATAAACATGGCAGCGAGAATCAGCTCAAACCCGCTATAAAAAGGAACTTCAAAAACAAAACAAAAAAACTGGGAACTTCTTTACAATTCCTTCAGGGTCCTGATGAAACTTGGAATGACCCTATGTACAATGACAGCTGGATGTGGCATAAGTCTGGACCCTTGGGACTGAGAGGATTGGTGAGATTGGGTGAGCAAATGCATACCCTTTAAAGCAGTAATGCATGGCACACATTCCATGGGTCCCAACTCTCCAGGTTGAAGGGAATATTACTACAGCTATAACATGTATGGGAATCCTAGAGAACGGACAAACTGTGAATACGAAAGGTTTCTAAAACTCAACGAATAGTCCCTCTCCTGGTGCTCCGCTTTGACTTTCCATCTGCTTTACTATCAACCTCCCAACTTGGAGAGACAGCCCCTTTAACCTCCTGGTTCGCACAGGTATCCAATTTGGCAGAGGATGAAAGGGAAGAGGGAGAACCAATGAGAGAGTAGCTGTTAGGCATTTGGACGGGCACATATCACTGTAATTTCCCGGCAGGAAGAAGAATTAACCAAAGTCTCAGTCCCCCACCGGGAACCAGCATAGGTTCTGAACCAAAATGTTGGACTTTCGGTCAGCTCACCAAAAACGAGTTGAAAAGTGGAGCTCAGGGGCACAGCAATTCACAAACTGGCCGAGTAATAAAGGACAACTATCGTCCAAAAATCTGTTGAGGGAAGGCAAAAAGGCGGACTTGAGAGCGAGGCAGAATAGCAGGAAACAGATTTCAAGAGGTACGTTGGAATCGCCTTTAAAGCACAGGAAGAGGGGCACAACTTCGAAAAATGATGCACTTGGCCAAAAAGGGCGTATGCGTTTTCTCCTGAATATATTCAGGAGAAAACGCATACGCCCTTTTTGGCCAAGCAAGCAAGCGGGCAATGCAAATCTGCACTACAAAGAAGTATCACTTCCCACCGGTCAAAAGGGACATCCACAAAATGTGTAAAAACCAGAAAGGCAAGACAGGCCCTGGAGAACAGGGAGCCTTGTTATGCTGATGGGCGGGATGTAAATTGCCAACTGCCTCTCTGGAGGAGTGTATTGTGTTCCCTAAAACAAGTAAAGAACAGAGCTACAGAGCCAAGGGCACTTCCAGTCTAGGGAATATACCTTGGAAAAACTGAAAATCAATAAGACAGAGCCACCCCAAAATTTAGGACTGCACTGCTTACAAGGACCTCAACTTGGGTACACCATAAATATCCCAGGAAATATAAAAATGGTTCAAAAAATTGTGGTACTTACGTACGATGGAATATCCCTCAGCCATGAAATCAATGTCATAAGACCAGTAGCAGCAAAATGGGTGGATTCAGGTACGATGATTCTAAGTGAAATAAGTCACACAGAAAAAGAAACTTATCATAAGATATCACTTATGAAGATGCTGTAAACATGGCTACACTTGAACTGAGTTAGGAAAGAGAACAGTGTCTCACATTTAGAAAACACACTTATGCCTGCTTAAGGGGGAAGGAGAGGTGGGGTGATGCATAAAACCAGAGTTTGCTATAAGCACAGATGCCGTTCCAAAAACCAACTGTGGAATAGACAAGACCTACACCTTCCTCAGTGAAAGGGACTCAAAACCCCATATTTCCCGCAGAGGAATATATCTGGCTAGTAAGAATCTTACAACCTATGTATTGATATGTCTCCGTGAGGGAATCAAGTGTGTCTAGACTGGCATAAATATGGCAGTGAGAATCAGCTCAAACCAACTATAAAAAGGAATTTCAAAAACAAACCAAAAAAACTGGGAAATTCTTTACAATTCCTTCAGGGTCTCTGATGAAACCTGGAATGACCCTATCTACAATGACAGCTGGATGTGGCATAAGGAGGGACACTTGGGACTGAGAGGATTGGTGAGATTGGGTGAGCAAATGCAGACACTTTAAAGCACAAATACCTGGCACCCATTCCATGGGTCCCAACTCTCCAGGTTGAAGGGAATATTACTACAGCTATAACATGTACGGGAAACCTAGAGAACGGACACACTGTGAATACGAAAGGTTTCTAAAACTCAACGAATAGTCCCTCTCCTGGCGCTCCGGTTTGACTTTCCATCTGTTTTACTAACAACCTCCCAACTTGGAGAGACAGCCCCTTTAACCTCCTGGTTCGCACAGGTTGCCAATTTGGCAGAGGATGAAAGGGAAGAGGGAGAACCAATGGGAGAGTAGCAGTTAGGCACTTGGACGGGCACATATCACTGTAATTTCCCGGCAGGAAGAAGAATTATCCAAAGTCTCAGCCCCCAACCGGGAACCAGCATAGGTCCTGAACCAAAATTTTGGACTTGCGGTCAGCTCACCAAAAACGAGTTGAAAAATGGAGCTCAGGGGCAGAGCAATTCACAAACTGGCCGAGTAATAAAGGACAACTATCGTCCAAAAATCTGTTGAGGGAAGGCAACGAGGCGGACTTGAAAGCGAGGCAGAATAGCAGGAAACAGATTTCAAGAGGTACGTTGGAATCGCCTTTAAAGCAAAGGAAGAGGGGCACAACTTCGACAATGACCCACTTGGCCAAAAAGGGCGTATGTGTTTTCTCCTGAATATATTCAGGAGACAACACATACGCCCTTTTTGGGCAAGCAAGCAAGCAGGCAATGCAAATCCGCACTACAAAGAAGTATCACTTCCCACCGGTCAAAAGGGACATCCACAAAATGTGTAAAAACCAGAAAGGCAAGACAGGCCCTGGAGAACAGGGAGCCTTGTTATGCTGATGGGCGGGATGTAAATTGCCAACTGCCTCTCTGGAGGAGTACATTGTGTTCACCTGGGGAGGGCCGGCCGGCAGGGTCAGGCTACCCAGGTCAGCTAATCCTCAGCCCTCAGGGAATCACATTGTTGAAAATGGACCTCGCTAAGGCAGAATAGAAGCCAAGGAATAAAAGGACACAATGCCATTTGTAGCACCATAGGTGTGTCTAGAGGTAATCACGTGACTTGTAGTAAGTCAGAAAGTGAAAGACACATATCATATCATATCTCTTATAGGTGTGACCGAAAAATGGATACCAGGGCAGATATTTCCACGGAGAAGGGCAATCACAGATTCATTCAACAAACTTATGGTTCACCAATGGAAAGGTGTGAGGATTGGTTTCATTATGATATTGGGGTTAACAGACATATACAAACACAGGTGACATATATAATCACCAAAGACCTACAGAATACCAAGAGAAGACTACTCAACATTCTGTCATAAGGTACATGGGAAAAGGATCCCAGGAAGAACAGACATATGTGTATGTGTAAAAGAACCACATCTTCCACACCTACAACAAGCCAAACATTGTAATCAAATTTGCTGTAATAAAAAATAAAAAATTAAATTAAAAACACGAACAAGAAGTAGTGAGACAAACTTGAGGGGCTTTCTCCTGGCACATTCCATTCTAAAATCCAGTCTAGAGCACGACTTCCATTGAGGCTCTGTTTCCCCAGTAACCAGATTTGGTAAGGGAGAACTGCTGCCACCTTGTGGCCGTTTCACACAACAGCAGCTTTAATCCCAGCGCTAATGGTCAGTTGATATTCAAAATCATTGCAGGCCTGTAAATGACACCTGCCATGAAAACAAATCCTGGGTTCATATATCGACCAAAAATTTCAAAGGACGTCCATATTTCAAAACGACAGTTTCAAAAGGCATATTTTACACACATTAGTGTTCTGCTTCTTTTTCTTTCTTTCTTTTTTTGTTAAAAAAACGGGAATGGCAAAAAATCATCCCTGAGAATAGGCGAAAATATTTGCAAACGAATCAAAGGACAAAGGTTTAATATCCAATATATTTAAAGAGCTCATGCAGCTTAATATTAAAAGAACAAACAACCCAATACAAAAATGGGCATAAGATCTAAAGAGACGTTTCTTCAAAGCAGACACAGAGATGGCCAAGACGCACATGAAAAGCTGCTGAACATCACTAATTATTAGAGAAATGCAAATCAAAACTACAATGAGGTATCACCTCACACCTGTTACAATTGGCATCATCAGAAAATCTACAAACAACGAATTCTGGGGAGGGTGTGGACAAAAGGATCCCTCTTCCACTAGTGGTGGAAATGTAAATTGATAGAGTCACTATGGAGAACAGTATGGAGTTTCCTTAAAAAAAGCTAGAAATAGAATTACCATATGATCCAGCAATCCCACTTCTGGGCATATACCCAGAGAAAACCATAAATCAAAAAGGCACATTCACCACAATGCTCATTTCAGCACTATTTACAATAGCCAGGTAATGGAAGCAACCTAAATACCCTCAGACAGACGAATGGATAAAGATGTGGTACATATATAAAATGGAATATTACTCAGCCATAAGAAGGAATGAAACTGGGTCATTTGTAGAGACGTCGATGGATCTAGAGACTGTCATACAGAATGAAGTAAGTCAGAAAGAGGAAAACAAATATTGTATATTAATGCATATATATGGAACCTAGAAAAATGGTACAGATGAACTGTTTCGCAGGGAAGAAATAGAGACAGAGATAGAGAAAACACGTATGGACACCAAGTGTGGGAAGCCATGGGGAGGTGGTGTTGGGATGAGTTGGGAGATTGGGATTGACCTGTATACATGTATATGCATAAAATACATAACTAATAATAACCTGCTGTATAACAAAATAAATAAAATTAAATTTTAAAATTTTTAAAAATCAAATTTAAAAATAAAACAGGAAAAAGTTATTCCCTTCACACAGATATATTTATATGAATGAATTATTTCCATGCTTATATCTATAAATACATAAAAGAGGAATAAAATCTAACTTGAACCAAAAAAGAAAAAAAAACTGAACCCACCAGATAGACAGAGGAAAACCATATCAGGGCACTTGTTCTAGCGGTAAACAATTCTGAAATTGGACAGAGGTGGGGAATCATCTCCCATAGAGCCAGCAGCCCACTCCTACGCAAGGAGCGTTCTCATTGCAAAGCTGTGGGCCATGCCGAGGCATCTGTGAGTAACCGTGAGCTGAGCCCCAGGCCAGCTGGTGTTGAACTTTTCCCACCCTTCCAAGGTAAAACACCTGAATATGTACAAGGGCTTGAAAGCCTAGAGGAAGGGCCGTGAAGCCACACCAGCGACAGCACGCAGGCCAACTTGGTTCCTGCAGGCCAGCCAGGATGGTCCTGGCCCTGGGCGCTCTTCTGGAAGCTTTCCATTGCCCTGCCTGAGATACCCCTCCTGTCCCTGTCCCCACTGCTTTTTTCTTTCCTCACCTCTGTCCGGAGAGAAATTCCAGCGGAAGGTATGGGTGACACATCCTCTTCTTTACAGGTGGCAGCCTGGCAACTCCTGCAGAAAGTCCAGCAGAGACCCACTCACAACGGGCCACCCACAAAGCCGTGGCCCCTCACTCCCTCCCACCAGCACAGCCCCGAGACTGCTGACGGGGCAGAGAATATGGAGTCAGGCACAGCTTCAGGGGCTATTGCTGCCTGCAGCTCTGTTTATATTGACCTCAACACAGGCACACCTGTGGAGGGCCGGCCGGCAGGGTCCGGCTACCCAGGTCAGCTAATCCTCAGCCCTCAGGGAATCACATTGTTGAAAATGGACCTCACTAAGGCAAAATAGAAGCCAAGGAATAAAAGGACACAATGCCATTTGCAGCATCGTAGGTGTGTCTAGAGGTAATCATGTGACTTGTAGTAAGTCAGAAAGTGAAAGACACATATCATATCATATCTCTTATAGGTGTGACAGAAAAATGGATACCAGGGCAGATATTTCCACGCAGAAGGGCAATCACAGATTCATTAAACAAACTTATGGTTCACCAATGGAAAGGTGTGAGGATTGGTTTCATTATGATATTGGGGTTAACAGACATATACAAACACAGGTGACATATACAATCACCAAAGACCTACAGAATACCAAGAGAAGACTACGCAACATTCTGTCATAAGGTACATGGGAAAAGGATCCCAGGAAGAACAGACATATGTATATGTGTAAAAGAACCACATCTTCCACACCTACAACAAGCCAAACATTGTAATCAAATTTGCTGTAATAAAAAATAAAAAATTAAATTAAAAACACGAACAAGAAGTAGTGAGACAAACTTGAGGGGCTTTCTCCTGGCACATTCCATTCTAAAATCCACTCTAGAGCACGACTTCCATTGAGGCTCTGTTTCCCCAGTAACCAGATTTGGTAAGGAAGAACTGCTGCCACCTTGTGGCCGTTTCACACAACAGCAGCTTAATCCCAGCGCTAATGGTCAGTTGATATTCAAAATCATTGCAGGCCTGTAAATGACACCTGCCCTGAAAACAAATCCTGGGTTCATATATCGACCAAAAATTTAAAAGGACGTCCATATTTCAAAACGACAGTTTCAAAAGGCATATTTTACACACATTAGTGTTCTGCTTCTTTTTCTTTCTTTCTTTCTTTGTTAAAAAAACGGGAATGGCAAAAAGCATCCCTCAGAATGGGCGAAAATATTTGCAAACGAATCAATGGACAAAGGTTTAATCTCCAATATATATAAAGAGCTCATGCAGCTTAATATTAAAAAAAACAAACAACCCAATACAAAAATGGGCAGAAGATCTAAAGAGACGTTTCTTCAAAGAAGACACAGAGATGGCCAAGACGCACATGAAAAGCTGCTCAACATCACTAATTATTAGAGAAATGCAAATCAAAACTACAATGAGGTATCACCTCACACCTGTTAGAATCGGCATCATCAGAAAATCTACAAACAACGAATTCTGGGGAGGGTGTGGACAAAAGGATCCCTCTTCCACTATTGGTGGAAATGTAAATTGATAGAGTCACTATGGAGAACAGTATGGAGTTTCCTTAAAAAAAGCTAGAAATAGAATTACCATATGATCCAGCAATCCCACTTCTGGGCATATACCCAGAGAAAACCATAAATCAAAAAGGCACATTCACCACAATGCTCATTTCAGCACTATTTACAATAGCCAGGTAATGGAAGCAACCTAAATCAACACAGACAGACGAATGATTAAAGTTGTGGTACATATATAAAATGGAATATTACTCAGCCATAAGAAGGAATGAAATTGGGTCATTTGTAGAGACGTCGATGGATCTAGAGACTGTCATACAGAATGAAGTAAGTCAGAAAGAGAAAAACAAATATTGTATATTAATGCATATATGTGGAACCTAGCAAAATGGTACAGATGAACTGGTTTGCAGGGAAGAAATAGAGACACAGAGGTAGATAACACACGTATGGACACCAAGTGTGGGAAGCCATGGGGAGGTGGTGTTGGGATGAGTTGGGAGACTGGGATTGACCTGTATACATGTATATGCATAAAATACATAACTAATAATAACCTGCTGTATAAAAAATAAATAATATTAAATTTCAAAATTTTTAAAAATAAAATTTAAAAATAAAACAGAAAAAAGTTCTTCCCTTCACACAGATGTATTTATATGAATGAATTATTTCCATGCTTATATCTATAAATACATAAAAGAGGAATAAAATCTAACTTGAACCAAAAAAGAAAAAAAAAACCTGAACCCACGAGTTAGACAGAGGAAAACCCTATCAGGGCACTTGCTCCAGCGGTAAACAATTCTGAAATTGGTCAGAGGTGGGGAATCATCTCCCATAGAGCCAGCAGCGCACTCCTACGCAAGGAGCGTCCTCATTGCAAAGCTGGGGGCCATGCCGAGGCATCTGTGAGTAACCGTGAGCTGAGCCCCAGGCCAGCTGCTGTTGAACTTTTCCCACCCTTCCCAGGTAAAACACCTGAATATGTACAAGGGCTTGAAAGCCTAGAGGAAGGGCCTTGGAGCCACACCAGCGACAGCACGCAGGCCAACTTGGTGCCTGCAGGCCAGCCAGGATGGTCCTGGCACTGGGCGCTCTTCTGGAAGCTTTCCATTGCCCTGCCTGAGATACCCCTCCTTTCCCGGCCCCCACTGCTTTTTTCCTTCCTCACCTCTGTCCGGAGAGAAATTCCAGCGGAAGGTATGGGTGACACATCCTCTTCTTTACAGGTGGCAGCCTGGCAACTCCTGCAGAAAGTCCAGCAGAGACCCACTCACACCGGGCCACCCACAAAGCCATGGCCCCTCACTCCCTCCCACCAGCACAGCCCCGGCACTGCTGACGGGGCAGAGAATATGGAGTCAGGCACAGCTTCAGGGGCTATTGCTGCCTGCAGCACTGTTTATATTGACCTCAACCCAGGCACACCTGGGTAGCGCCGGCCGGCAGGGTCAGGCTACCCAGGTCAGCTAATCCTCAGCCCTCAGGGAATCACATTGTTGAAAATGGACCTCACTAAGGCAGAATAGAAGCCAAGGAATAAAAGGACACAATGCCATTTGCAGCACCGTAGGTGTGTCTAGAGGTAATCACGTGACTTGTAGTAAGTCAGAAAGTGAAAGACACATATCATATCATATCTCTTATAGGTGTGACCGAAAAATGGATACCAGGGCAGATATTTCCACGCAGAAGGGCAATCACAGATTCATTCAACAAACTTATGGTTCACCAATGGAAAGGTGTGAGGATTGGTTTCATTATGATATTGGGGTTAACAGACATATACAAACACAGGTGACATATATAATCACCAAAGACCTACAGAATACCAAGAGAAGACTACTCAACATTCTGTCATAAGGTACATGGGAAAAGGATCCCAGGAAGAACAGACATATGTATATGTGTAAAAGAACCACATCTTCCACACCTACAACAAGCCAAACATTGTAATCAAATTTGCTGTTATAAAAAATAAAAAAATTAAATTAAAAACACGAACAAGAAGTAGTGAGACAAACTTGAGGGGCTTTCTCCTGGCACATTCCATTCTAAATTCCAGTCTAGAACATGACTTCCATTGAGGCTCTGTTGCCCCAGTAACCAGATTTGGTAAAGGAGAACTGCTGCCACCTTGTGGCCGTTTCACAAAACAGCAGCATAATCCCAGCGCTAATGGTCAGTTGATATTCAAAATCATTGCAGGCCTGCAAATGACACCTGCCCTGGAAACAAATCCTGGGTTCATATATCGACCAAAAATTTCAAAGGACATCCATATTTCAAAACGACAGTTTCAAAAGGCATATTTTACACACATTAGTGTTCTGCTTCTTTTTCTTTCTTTCTTTTTTTGTTAAAAAAACGGGAATGGCAAAAAGCATCCCTCAGAATGGGCGAAAATATTTGCAAACGAATCAATGGACAAAGGTTTAATCTCCAATATATATAAAGAGCTCATGCAGCTTAATATTAAAAAAACAAACAACCCAATACAAAAATGGGGAGAAGATCTAAAGAGACGTTTCTTCAAAGAAGACACAGAGATGGCCAAGACGCACATGAAAAGCTGCTCAACATCACTAATTATTAGAGAAATGCAAATCAAAACTACAATGAGGTATCACCTCACACCTGTTAGAATCGGCATCATCAGAAAATCTACAAACAACGAATTCTGGGGAGGGTGTGGACAACAGGATCCCTCTTCCACTAGTGGTGGAAATGTAAATTGATACAGTCACGATGGAGAACAGTATGGAGTTTCCTTCAAAAAACTAGAAATAGAATTACCATATGATCCAGCAATCCCACTTCTGGGCATATACCCAGAGAAAACCATAAATCAAAAAGGCACATTCACCACAATGCTCATTTCAGCACTATTTACAATAGCCAGGTAATGGAAGAAACCTAAATACCCACAGACAGACGAATGGATAAAGATGTGGTACATATATAAAATGGAATATTACTCAGCCATAGGAAGGAATGAAACTGGGTCATTTGTAGCGACGTCGATGGATCTAGAGACTGTCATACAGAATGAAGTAAGTCAGAAAGAGAAAAACAAATATTGTATATTAATGCATGTATGTGGAACCTAGAGAAATGGTACAGATGAACTGGTTTGCAGGGAAGAAATAGAGACACAGAGGTAGAGAACACACGTATGGACACCAAGTGTGGGAAGCCATGGGGAGGTGGTGTTGGGATGAGTTGGGAGATTGGGATTGACCTGTATACATGTATATGCATAAAATACATAACTAATAATAACCTGCTGTATAAAAAAATAAATAAAATTAAATTTCAAAATTTTAAGAAATAAAATTTAAAAATAAAACAGAAAAAAGTTCTTCCCTTCACACAGATGTATTTATATGAATGAATTATTTCCATGCTTATATCTATAAATACATAAAAGAGGAATAAAATCTAACTTGAAACAAAAACGAAAAAAAAAAAACCTGAACCCACTAGTTAGACAGAGGAAAACCCTATCAGGGCACTTGCTCCAGCGGTAAACAATTCTGAAATTGGTCAGAGGTGGGGAATCATCTCCCATAGAGCCAGCAGCCCACTCCTACGCAAGGAGCATCATCATTGCAAAGCGGTGGGCCATGCCGAGGCATCTGTGAGTAACCGTGAGCTGAGCCCCAGGCCAGCTGGTGTTGAACTTTTCCCACCCTTCCAAGGTAAAACACCTGAATATGTACAAGGGCTTGAAAGCCTAGAGGAAGGGCCGTGAAGCCACACCAGCGACAGCACGCAGGCCAACTTGGTGCCTGCAGGCCAGCCAGGATGGTCCTGGCCCTGGGCGCTCTTCTGGAAGCTTTCCATTGCCCTGCCTGAGATACCCTTCCTCTCCCTGTCCCCACTGCTTTTTTCCTTCCTCACCTCTGTCCGGAGAGAAATTCCAGCGGAAGGTATGGGTGACACATCCTTTTCTTTACAGGTGGCAGCCTGGCAACTCCTGCAGAAAGTCCAGCAGAGACCCACTCACACCGGGCCACCCACAAAGCCGTGGCCCCTCACTCCCTCCCACCAGTACAGCCCCGAGACTGCTGACGGGGCAGAGAATATGGAGTCAGGCACAGCTTCAGGGGCTATTGCTGCCTGCAGCTCTGTTTATATTGACCTCAACCCAGGCACACCTGTGGAGGGCCGGCCGGCAGGGTCCGGCTACCCAGGTCAGCTAATCCTCAGCCCTCAGGGAATCACATTGTTGAAAATGGAGCTCACTAAGGCAGAATAGAAGCCAAGGAATAAAAGGACACAATGCCATTTGCAGCACCGTAGGTGTGTCTAGAGGTAATCATGTGACTTGTAGTAAGTCAGAAAGTGAAAGACACATATCATATCATATCTCTTATAGGTGTGACAGAAAAATGGATACCAGGGCAGATATTTCCACGCAGAAGGGCAATCACAGATTCATTAAACAAACTTATGGTTCACCAATGGAAAGGTGTGAGGATTGGTTTCATTATGATATTGGGGTTAACAGACATATACAAACACAGGTGACATATAAAATCACCAAAGACCTACAGAATACCAAGAGAAGACTACGCAACATTCTGTCATAAGGTAAATGGTAAAAGGATCCCAGGAAGAGCAGACATATGTATATGTGTAAAAGAACCACATCTTCCACACCTACAACAAGCCAAACATTGTAATCAAATTTGCTGTAATAAAAAATAAAAAATTAAATTAAAAACACGAACAAGAAGTAGTGAGACAAACTTGAGGGGCTTTCTCCTGGCACATTCCATTCTAAAATCCACTCTAGAGCACGACTTCCATTGAGGCTCTGTTTCCCCAGTAACCAGATTTGGTAAGGGAGAACTGCTGCCACCTTGTGGCCGTTTCACACAACAGCAGCTTAATCCCAGCGCTAATGGTCAGTTGATATTCAAAATCATTGCAGGCCTGTAAATGACACCTGCCCTGAAAACAAATCCTGGGTTCATATATCGACCAAAAATTTCAAAGGACGTCCATATTTCAAAACGACAGTTTCAAAAGGCATATTTTACACACATTAGTGTTCTGCTTCTTTTTCTTTCTTTCTTTCTTTGTTAAAAAAACGGGAATGGCAAAAAGCATCCCTCAGAATGGGCGAAAATATTTGCAAACGAATCAATGGACAAAGGTTTAATCTCCAATATATATAAAGAGCTCAGGCAGCTTAATATTAAAAAAACAAACAACCCAATACAAAAATGGGCAGAAGATCTAAAGAGACGTTTCTTCAAAGAAGACACAGAGATGGCCAAGACGCACATGAAAAGCTGCTCAACATCACTAATTATTAGAGAAATGCAAATCAAAACTACAATGAGGTATCACCTCACACCTGTTAGAATCGGCATCATCAGAAAATCTACAAACAACGAATTCTGGGGAGGGTGTGGACAAAAGGATCCCTCTTCCACTATTGGTGGAAATGTAAATTGATAGAGTCACTATGGAGAACAGTATGGAGTTTCCTTAAAAAAAGCTAGAAATAGAATTACCATATGATCCAGCAATCCCACTTCTGGGCATATACCCAGAGAAAACCATAAATCAAAAAGGCACATTCACCACAATGCTCATTTCAGCACTATTTACAATAGCCAGGTAATGGAAGCAACCTAAATCAACACAGACAGACGAATGATTAAAGTTGTGGTACATATATAAAATGGAATATTACTCAGCCATAAGAAGGAATGAAATTGGGTCATTTGTAGAGACGTCGATGGATCTAGAGACTGTCATACAGAATGAAGTAAGTCAGAAAGAGAAAAACAAATATTGTATATTAATGCATATATGTGGAACCTAGCAAAATGGTACAGATGAACTGGTTTGCAGGGAAGAAATAGAGACACAGAGGTAGATAACACACGTATGGACACCAAGTGTGGGAAGCCATGGGGAGGTGGTGTTGGGATGAGTTGGGAGACTGGGATTGACCTGTATACATGTATATGCATAAAATACATAACTAATAATAACCTGCTGTATAAAAAATAAATAATATTAAATTTCAAAATTTTTAAAAATAAAATTTAAAAATAAAACAGAAAAAAGTTCTTCCCTTCACACAGATGTATTTATATGAATGAATTATTTCCATGCTTATATCTATAAATACATAAAAGAGGAATAAAATCTAACTTGAACCAAAAAAGAAAAAAAAAACCTGAACCCACGAGTTAGACAGAGGAAAACCCTATCAGGGCACTTGCTCCAGCGGTAAACAATTCTGAAATTGGTCAGAGGTGGGGAATCATCTCCCATAGAGCCAGCAGCGCACTCCTACGCAAGGAGCGTCCTCATTGCAAAGCGGTGGGCCATGCCGAGGCATCTGTGAGTAACCGTGAGCTGAGCCCCAGGCCAGCTGCTGTTGAACTTTTCCCACCCTTCCCAGGTAAAACACCTGAATATGTACAAGGGCTTGAAAGCCTAGAGGAAGGGCCGTGGAGCCACACCAGCGACAGCACGCAGGCCAACTTGGTGCCTGCAGGCCAGCCAGGATGGTCCTGGCACTGGGCGCTCTTCTGGAAGCTTTCCATTGCCCTGCCTGAGATACCCCTCCTTTCCCGGCCCCCACTGCTTTTTTCCTTCCTCACCTCTGTCCGGAGAGAAATTCCAGCGGAAGGTATGGGTGACACATCCTCTTCTTTACAGGTGGCAGCCTGGCAACTCCTGCAGAAAGTCCAGCAGAGACCCACTCACACCGGGCCACCCACAAAGCCATGGCCCCTCACTCCCTCCCACCAGCACAGCCCCGGCACTGCTGACGGGGCAGAGAATATGGAGTCAGGCACAGCTTCAGGGGCTATTGCTGCCTGCAGCGCTGTTTATATTGACCTCAACCCAGGCACACCTGGGTAGCGCCGGCCGGCAGGGTCAGGCTACCCAGGTCAGCTAATCCTCAGCCCTCAGGGAATCACATTGTTGAAAATGGACCTCACTAAGGCAGAATAGAAGCCAAGGAATAAAAGGACACAATGCCATTTGCAGCACCGTAGGTGTGTCTAGAGGTAATCACGTGACTTGTAGTAAGTCAGAAAGTGAAAGACACATATCATATCATATCTCTTATAGGTGTGACCGAAAAATGGATACCAGGGCAGATATTTCCACGCAGAAGGGCAATCACAGATTCATTCAACAAACTTATGGTTCACCAATGGAAAGGTGTGAGGATTGGTTTCATTATGATATTGGGGTTAACAGACATATACAAACACAGGTGACATATATAATCACCAAAGACCTACAGAATACCAAGAGAAGACTACTCAACATTCTGTCATAAGGTACATGGGAAAAGGATCCCAGGAAGAACAGACATATGTATATGTGTAAAAGAACCACATCTTCCACACCTACAACAAGCCAAACATTGTAATCAAATTTGCTGTTATAAAAAATAAAAAAATTAAATTAAAAACACGAACAAGAAGTAGTGAGACAAACTTGAGGGGCTTTCTCCTGGCACATTCCATTCTAAATTCCAGTCTAGAACATGACTTCCATTGAGGCTCTGTTGCCCCATTAACCAGATTTGGTAAGGGAGAACTGCTGCCACCTTGTGGCCGTTTCACAAAAGAGCAGCATAATCCCAGCGCTAATGGTCAGTTGATATTCAAAATCATTGCAGGCCTGCAAATGACACCTGCCCTGGAAACAAATCCTGGGTTCATATATCGACCAAAAATTTCAAAGGACATCCATATTTCAAAACGACAGTTTCAAAAGGCATATTTTACACACATTAGTGTTCTGCTTCTTTTTCTTTCTTTCTTTTTTTGTTAAAAAAACGGGAATGGCAAAAGGCATCCCTCAGAATGGGCGAAAATATTTGCAAACGAATCAATGGACAAAGGTTTAATCTCCAATATATATAAAGAGCTCATGCAGCTTAATATTAAAAAAACAAACAACCCAATACAAAAATGGGCAGAAGATCTAAAGAGACGTTTCTTCAAAGAAGACACAGAGATGGCCAAGACGCACATGAAAAGCTGCTCAACATCACTAATTATTAGAGAAATGCAAATCAAAACTACAATGAGGTATCAACTCACACATGTTAGAATCGGCATTATCAGAAAATCTACAAACAACGAATTCTGGGGAGGGTGTGGACAAAAGGATCCCTCTTCCACTAGTGGTGGAAATGTAAATTGATAGAGTCACTATGGAGAACAGTATGGAGTTTCCTTAAAAAAAGCTAGAAATAGAATTACCATATGATCCAGCAATCCCACTTCTGGGCATATACCCAGAGAAAACCATAAATCAAAAAGGCACATTCACCACAATGCTCATTTCAGCACTATTTACAATAGCCAGGTAATGGAAGAAACCTAAATACCCACAGACAGACGAATGGATAAAGATGTGGTACATATATAAAATGGAATATTACTCAGCCATAGGAAGGAATGAAACTGGGTCATTTGTAGCGACGTCGATGGATCTAGAGACTGTCATACAGAATGAAGTAAGTCAGAAAGAGAAAAACAAATATTGTATATTAATGCATGTATGTGGAACCTAGAGAAATGGTACAGATGAACTGGTTTGCAGGGAAGAAATAGAGACACAGAGGTAGAGAACACACGTATGGACACCAAGTGTGGGAAGCCATGGGGAGGTGGTGTTGGGATGAGTTGGGAGATTGGGATTGACCTGTATACATGTATATGCATAAAATACATAACTAATAATAACCTGCTGTATAAAAAAATAAATAAAATTAAATTTCAAAATTTTAAGAAATAAAATTTAAAAATAAAACAGAAAAAAGTTCTTCCCTTCACACAGATGTATTTATATGAATGAATTATTTCCATGCTTATATCTATAAATACATAAAAGAGGAATAAAATCTAACTTGAACCAAAAACGAAAAAAAAAAACCTGAACCCACTAGTTAGACAGAGGAAAACCCTATCAGGGCACTTGCTCCAGCGGTAAACAATTCTGAAATTGGTCAGAGGTGGGGAATCATCTCCCATAGAGCCAGCAGCCCACTCCTACGCAAGGAGCGTCATCATTGCAAAGCGGTGGGCCATGCCGAGGCATCTGTGAGTAACCGTGAGCTGAGCCCCAGGCCAGCTGCTGTTGAACTTTTCCCACCCTTCCAAGGTAAAACACCTGAATATGTACAAGGGCTTGAAAGCCTAGAGGAAGGGCCGTGAAGCCACACCAGCCACAGCACGCAGGCCAACTTGGTTCCTGCAGGCCAGCCAGGATGGTCCTGGCCCTGGGCGCTCTTCTGGAAGCTTTCCATTGCCCTGCCTGAGATACCCCTCCTGTCTCTGTCCCCACTGCTTTTTTCCTTCCTCACCTCTGTCCGGAGAGAAATTCCAGCGGAAGGTATGGGTGACACATCCTCTTCTTTACAGGTGGCAGCCTGGCAACTCCTGCAGAAAGTCCAGCAGAGACCCACTCACACCGGGCAACCCACAAAGCCATGGCCCCTCACTCCCTCCCACCAGCACAGCCCCGACACTGCTGACGGGGCAGAGAATATGGAGTCAGGCACAGCTTCAGGGGCTATTGCTACCTGCAGCGCTGTTTATATTGACCTCAACCCAGGCACACCTGGGTAGGGCCGGCCGGCAGGGCCAGGCTACCCAGGTCAGCTAATCCTCAGCCCTCAGGGAATCACATTGTTGAAAATGGACCTCACTAAGGCAGAATAGAAGCCAAGGAATAAAAGGACACAATGCCATTTTTCAGCAACGTAGGTGTGTCTAGAGGTAATCACGTGACTTGTAGTAAGTCAGAAAGTGAAAGACACATATCATATCATATCTCTTATAGGTGTGACCGAAAAATGGATACCAGGGCAGATATTTCCACGCAGAAGGGCAATCACAGATTCATTCAACAAACTTATGGTTCACCAATGGAAAGGTGTGAGGATTGGTTTCATTATGATATTGGGGTTAACAGACATATACAAACACAGGTGACATATATAATCACCAAAGACCTACAGAATACCAAGAGAAGACTACTCAACATTCTGTCATAAGGTACATGGGAAAAGGATCCCAGGAAGAACAGACATATGTATATGTGTAAAAGAACCACATCTTCCACACCTACAACAAGCCAAACATTGTAATCAAATTTGCTGTAAGAAAAAATAAAAAATTAAATTAAAAACACGAACAAGAAGTAGTGAGACAAATATGAGGGTCTTTCTCCTGGCACATTGCATTCTAAATTCCAATCTAGAACAGGACTTCCATTGAGGCTCTGTTGCCCTAGTAACCAGATTGATAATTGAGAGCTGCTCCCACCTTGTGGCCGTTTCACGCAACAGCAGCTTTAATTTCAGCGCTAATGGTCTGTTGATATTCAAAATCATTGCAGGCCTGTAAATGACACCTGCCCTGAAAACAAATCCTGGGTTCATATATCGACCAAAAAATTCAAAGGACGTCCATATTTCAAAACGACAGTTTCAAAAGGCATATTTTACACACATTAGTGTTCTGCTTCTTTTTCTTTCTTTCTTTTTTTGTTAAAAAAACGGGAATGGAATAAGGCATCCCTCAGAATGGGCGAAAATATTTGCAAACGAATCAAAGGACAAAGGTTTAATCTCCAATATATATATATATATAGAGCTCATGCAGCGTAATATTAAAAAAACAAACAACCCAATACAAAAATGGGGAGAAGATCTAAAGAGACGTTTCTTCAAAGAAGACACAGAGATGGCCAAGACGCACATGAAAAGCTGCTCAACATCACTAATTATTAGAGAAATACAAATCAAAACTGCAATGAGGTATCAACTCACACATGTTAGAATCGGCATTATCAGAAAATCTACAAACAACGAATTCTGGGGAGGGTGTGGACAAAAGGATCCCTCTTCCACTAGTGGTGGAAATGTAAATTGATAGAGTCACTATGGAGAACAGTATGGAGTTTCCTTAAAAAAAGCTAGAAATAGAATTACCATATGATCCAGCAATCCCACTTCTGGGCATATACCCAGAGAAAACCATAAATCAAAAAGGCACATTCACCACAATGCTCATTTCAGCACTATTTACAATAGCCAGGTAATGGAAACAACCTAAATACCCACAGACAGACGAATGGATAAAGATGTGGTACATATATAAAATGGAATATTACTCAGCCATAGGAAGGAATGAAACTGGGTCATTTGTAGCGACGTCGATGGATCTAGAGACTGTCATACAGAATGAAGTAAGTCAGAAAGAGAAAAACAAATATTGTATATTAATGCATATATGTGGAACCTAGAGAAATGGTACAGATGAACTGGTTTGCAGGGAAGAAATAGAGACACAGAGGTAGAGAACACACGTATGGACACCAAGTGTGGGAAGCCATGGGGAGGTGGTGTTGGGATGAGTTGGGAGATAGGGATTGACCTGTATACATGTATATGCATAAAATACATAACTAATAATAACCTGCTGTATAAAAAAATAAATAAAATTAAATTTTAAAATTTTAAGAAATAAAATTTAAAAATAAAACAGAAAAAAGTTCTTCCCTTCACACAGATGTATTTATATGAATGAATTATTTCCATGCTTATATCTATAAATACATAAAAGAGGAATAAAATCTAACTTGAACCAAAAACGAAAAAAAAAAAACCTGAACCCACTAGTTAGACAGAGGGAAACCCTATCAGGGCACTTGCTCCAGCGGTAAACAATTCTGAAATTGGTCAGAGGTGGGGAATCATCTCCCATAGAGCCAGCAGCCCACTCCTACGCAAGGAGCATCATCATTGCAAAGCGGTGGGCCATGCCGAGGTATTTGTGAGTAACCGTGAGCTGAGCCCGAGGCCAGCTGCTGTTGAACTTTTCCCACCCTTCCCAGGTAAAACACCTGAATATGTACAAGGGCTTGAAAGCCTAGAGGAAGGGCCGTGAAGCCACACCAGCGACAGCACGCAGGCCAACTTGGTTCCTGCAGGCCAGCCAGGATGGTCCTGGCCCTGGGCGCTCTTCTGGAAGCTTTCCATTGCCCTGCCTGAGATACCCCTCCTGTCCCTGTCCCCACTGCTTTTTTCCTTCCTCACCTCTGTCCGGAGAGAAATTCCAGCGGAAGGTATGGGTGACACATCCTCTTCTTTACAGGTGGCAGCATGGCAACTCCTGCAGAAAGTCCAGCAGAGACCCACTCACACCGGGCCACCCACAAAGCCGTGGCCCCTCACTCCCTCCCACCAGCACAGCCCCGAGACTGCTGACGGGGCAGAGAATATGGAGTCAGGCACAGCTTCAGGGGCTATTGCTGCCTGCAGCTCTGTTTATATTGACCTCAACCCAGGCACACCTGTGGAGGGCCGGCCGGCAGGGTCCGGCTACCCAGGTCAGCTAATCCTCAGCCCTCAGGGAATCACATTGTTGAAAATGGAGCTCACTAAGGCAGAATAGAAGCCAAGGAATAAAAGGACACAATGCCATTTGCAGCACCGTAGGTGTGTCTAGAGGTAATCATGTGACTTGTAGTAAGTCAGAAAGTGAAAGACACATATCATATCATATCTCTTATAGGTGTGACAGAAAAATGGATACCAGGGCAGATATTTCCACGCAGAAGGGCAATCACAGATTCATTCAACAAACTTATGGTTCACCAATGGAAAGGTGTGAGGATTGGTTTCATTATGATATTGGGGTTAACAGACATATACAAACACAGGTGACATATACAATCACCAAAGACCTACAGAATACCAAGAGAAGACTACGCAACATTCTGTCATAAGGTACATGGGAAAAGGATCCCAGGAAGAACAGACATATGTATATGTGTAAAAGAACCACATCTTCCACACATACAACAAGCCAAACATTGTAATCAAATTTGCTGTAATAAAAAAATAAAAAAATTAAATTAAAAACACGAACAAGAAGTAGTGAGACAAACTTGAGGGGCTTTCTCCTGGCACATTCCATTCTAAAATCCACTCTAGAGCACGACTTCCATTGAGGCTCTGTTTCCCCAGTAACCAGATTTGGTAAGGGAGAACTGCTGCCACCTTGTGGCCGTTTCACAAAACAGCAGCTTAATCCCAGCGCTAATGGTCAGTTGATATTCAAAATCATTGCAGGCCTGTAAATGACACCTGCCCTGAAAACAAATCCTGGGTTCATATATCGACCAAAAATTTCAAAGGACGTCCATATTTCAAAACGACAGTTTCAAAAGGCATATTTTACACACATTATTGTTCTGCTTCTTTTTCTTTCTTTCTTTCTTTGTTAAAAAAACGGGAATGGCAAAAAGCATCCCTCAGAATGGGCGAAAATATTTGCAAACGAATCAATGGACAAAGGTTTAATCTCCAATATATATAAAGAGCTCAGGCAGCTTAATATTAAAAAAACAAACAACCCAATACAAAAATGGGCAGAAGATCTAAAGAGACGTTTCTTCAAAGAAGACACAGAGATGGCCAAGACGCACATGAAAAGCTGCTCAACATCACTAATTATTAGAGAAATGCAAATCAAAACTACAATGAGGTATCACCTCACACCTGTTAGAATCGGCATCATCAGAAAATCTACAAACAACGAATTCTGGGGAGGGTGTGGACAAAAGGATCCCTCTTCCACTATTGGTGGAAATGTAAATTGATAGAGTCACTATGGAGAACAGTATGGAGTTTCCTTAAAAAAAGCTAGAAATAGAATTACCATATGATCCAGCAATCCCACTTCTGGGCATATACCCAGAGAAAACCATAAATCAAAAAGGCACATTCACCACAATGCTCATTTCAGCACTATTTACAATAGCCAGGTAATGGAAGCAACCTAAATCAACACAGACAGACGAATGATTAAAGATGTGGTACATATATAAAATGGAATATTACTCAGCCATAAGAAGGAATGAAATTGGGTCATTTGTAGAGATGTCGATGGATCTAGAGACTGTCATACAGAATGAAGTAAGTCAGAAAGAGAAAAACAAATATTGTATATTAATGCATATATGTGGAACCTAGCAAAATGGTACAGATGAACTGGTTTGCAGGGAAGAAATAGAGACACAGAGGTAGATAACACACGTATGGACACCAAGTGTGGGAAGCCATGGGGAGGTGGTGTTGGGATGAGTTGGGAGACTGGGATTGACCTGTATACATGTATATGCATAAAATACATAACTAATAATAACCTGCTGTATAAAAATAAATAAAATTAAATTTCAAAATTTTTAAAAATAAAATTTAAAAATAAAACAGAAAAAAGTTCTTCCCTTCACACAGATGTATTTATATGAATGAATTATTTCCATGCTTATATCTATAAATACATTAAAGAGGAATAAAATCTAACTTGAACCAAAAAAGAAAAAAAAAACCTGAACCCACGAGTTAGACAGAGGAAAACCCTATCAGGGCACTTGCTCCAGCGGTAAACAATTCTGAAATTGGTCAGAGGTGGGGAATCATCTCCCATAGAGCCAGCAGCGCACTCCTACGCAAGGAGCGTCCTCATTGCAAAGCTGGGGGCCATGCCGAGGCATCTGTGAGTAACCGTGAGCTGAGCCCCAGGCCAGCTGCTGTTGAACTTTTCCCACCCTTCCCAGGTAAAACACCTGAATATGTACAAGGGCTTGAAAGCCTAGAGGAAGGGCCGTGGAGCCACACCAGCGACAGCACGCAGGCCAACTTGGTGCCTGCAGGCCAGCCAGGATGGTCCTGGCACTGGGCGCTCTTCTGGAAGCTTTCCATTGCCCTGCCTGAGATACCCCTCCTTTCCCGGCCCCCACTGCTTTTTTCCTTCCTCACCTATTTCCGGAGAGAAATTCCAGCGGAATGTATGGGTGACACATCCTCTTCTTTACAGGTGGCAGCCTGGCAACTCCTGCAGAAAGTCCAGCAGAGACCCACTCACACCGGGCCACCCACAAAGCCATGGCCCCTCACTCCCTCCCACCAGCACAGCCCCGGCACTGCTGACGGGGCAGAGAATATGGAGTCAGGCACAGCTTCAGGGGCTATTGCTGCCTGCAGCGCTGTTTATATTGACCTCAACCCAGGCACACCTGGGTAGCGCCGGCCGGCAGGGTCAGGCTACCCAGGTCAGCTAATCCTCAGCCCTCAGGGAATCACATTGTTGAAAATGGACCTCACTAAGGCAGAATAGAAGCCAAGGAATAAAAGGACACAATGCCATTTGCAGCACCGTAGGTGTGTCTAGAGGTAATCACGTGACTTGTAGTAAGTCAGAAAGTGAAAGACACATATCATATCATATCTCTTATAGGTGTGACCGAAAAATGGATACCAGGGCAGATATTTCCACGCAGAAGGGCAATCACAGATTCATTCAACAAACTTATGGTTCACCAATGGAAAGGTGTGAGGATTGGTTTCATTATGATATTGGGGTTAACAGACATATACAAACACAGGTGACATATATAATCACCAAAGACCTACAGAATACCAAGAGAAGACTACTCAACATTCTGTCATAAGGTACATGGGAAAAGGATCCCAGGAAGAACAGACATATGTATATGTGTAAAAGAACCACATCTTCCACACCTACAACAAGCCAAACATTGTAATCAAATTTGCTGTTATAAAAAATAAAAAAATTAAATTAAAAACACGAACAAGAAGTAGTGAGACAAACTTGAGGGGCTTTCTCCTGGCACATTCCATTCTAAATTCCAGTCTAGAACATGACTTCCATTGAGGCTCTGTTGCCCCATTAACCAGATTTGGTAAGGGAGAACTGCTGCCACCTTGTGGCCGTTTCACAAAACAGCAGCATAATCCCAGTGCTAATGGTCAGTTGATATTCAAAATCATTGCAGGCCTGCAAATGACACCTGCCCTGGAAACAAATCCTGGGTTCATATATCGACCAAAAATTTCAAAGGACATCCATATTTCAAAACGACAGTTTCAAAAGGCATATTTTACACACATTAGTGTTCTGCTTCTTTTTCTTTCTTTCTTTTTTTGTTAAAAAAACGGGAATGGCAAAAGGCATCCCTCAGAATGGGCGAAAATATTTGCAAACGAATCAATGGACAAAGGTTTAATCTCCAATATATATAAAGAGCTCATGCAGCTTAATATTAAAAAAACAAACAACCCAATACAAAAATGGGGAGAAGATCTAAAGAGACGTTTCTTCAAAGAAGACACAGAGATGGCCAAGACGCACATGTAAAGCTGCTCAACATCACTAATTATTAGAGAAATGCAAATCAAAACTACAATGAGGTATCAACTCACACATGTTAGAATCGGCATTATCAGAAAATCTACAAACAACGAATTCTGGGGAGGGTGTGGACAAAAGGATCCCTCTTCCACTAGTGGTGGAAATGTAAATTGATAGAGTCACTATGGAGAACAGTATGGAGTTTCCTTAAAAAAAGCTAGAAATAGAATTACCATATGATCCAGCAATCCCACTTCTGGGCATATACCCAGAGAAAACCATAAATCAAAAAGGCACATTCACCACAATGCTCATTTCAGCACTATTTACAATAGCCAGGTAATGGAAGAAACCTAAATACCCACAGACAGACGAATGGATAAAGATGTGGTACATATATAAAATGGAATATTACTCAGCCATAGGAAGGAATGAAACTGGGTCATTTGTAGCGACGTCGATGGATCTAGAGACTGTCATACAGAATGAAGTAAGTCAGAAAGAGAAAAACAAATATTGTATATTAATGCATGTATGTGGAACCTAGAGAAATGGTACAGATGAACTGGTTTGCAGGGAAGAAATAGAGACACAGAGGTAGAGAACACACGTATGGACACCAAGTGTGGGAAGCCATGGGGAGGTGGTGTTGGGATGAGTTGGGAGATTGGGATTGACCTGTATACATGTATATGCATAAAATACATAACTAATAATAACCTGCTGTATAAAAAAATAAATAAAATTAAATTTCAAAATTTTAAGAAATAAAATTTAAAAATAAAACAGAAAAAAGTTCTTCCCTTCACACAGATGTATTTATATGAATGAATTATTTCCATGCTTATATCTATAAATACATAAAAGAGGAATAAAATCTAACTTGAAACAAAAACGAAAAAAAAAAAACCTGAACCCACTAGTTAGACAGAGGAAAACCCTATCAGGGCACTTGCTCCAGCGGTAAACAATTCTGAAATTGGTCAGAGGTGGGGAATCATCTCCCATAGAGCCAGCAGCCCACTCCTACGCAAGGAGCATCATCATTGCAAAGCGGTGGGCCATGCCGAGGCATCTGTGAGTAACCGTGAGCTGAGCCCCAGGCCAGCTGGTGTTGAACTTTTCCCACCCTTCCAAGGTAAAACACCTGAATATGTACAAGGGCTTGAAAGCCTAGAGGAAGGGCCGTGAAGCCACACCAGCCACAGCACGCAGGCCAACTTGGTTCCTGCAGGCCAGCCAGGATGGTCCTGGCCCTGGGCGCTCTTCTGGAAGCTTTCCATTGCCCTGCCTGAGATACCCCTCCTGTCCCTGTCCCCACTGCTTTTTTCCTTCCTCACCTCTGTCCGGAGAGAAATTCCAGCGGAAGGTATGGGTGACACATCCTTTTCTTTACAGGTGGCAGCCTGGCAACTCCTGCAGAAAGTCCAGCAGAGACCCACTCACACCGGGCCACCCACAAAGCCATGGCCCCTCACTCCCTCCCACCAGCACAGCCCCGAGACTGCTGACGGGGCAGAGAATATGGAGTCAGGCACAGCTTCAGGGGCTATTGCTGCCTGCAGCTCTGTTTATATTGACCTCAACCCAGGCACACCTGTGGAGGGCCGGCCGGCAGGGTCCGGCTACCCAGGTCAGCTAATCCTCAGCCCTCAGGGAATCACATTGTTGAAAATGGACCTCGCTAAGGCAGAATAGAAGCCAAGGAATAAAAGGACACAATGCCATTTGCAGCACCGTAGGTGTGTCTAGAGGTAATCATGTGACTTGTAGTAAGTCAGAAAGTGAAAGACACATATCATATCATATCTCTTATAGGTGTGACAGAAAAATGGATACCAGGGCAGATATTTCCACGCAGAAGGGCAATCACAGATTCATTCAACAAACTTATGGTTCACCAATGGAAAGGTGTGAGGATTGGTTTCATTATGATATTGGGGTTAACAGACATATACAAACACAGGTGACATATACAATCACCAAAGACCTACAGAATACCAAGAGAAGACTACGCAACATTCTGTCATAAGGTACATGGGAAAAGGATCCCAGGAAGAACAGACATATGTATATGTGTAAAAGAACCACATCTTCCACACCTACAACAAGCCAAACATTGTAATCAAATTTGCTGTAATAAAAAATAAAAAATTAAATTAAAAACACGAACAAGAAGTAGTGAGACAAACTTGAGGGGCTTTCTCCTGGCACATTCCATTCTAAAATCCACTCTAGAGCACGACTTCCATTGAGGCTCTGTTTCCCCAGTAACCAGATTTGGTAAGGGAGAACTGCTGCCACCTTGTGGCCGTTTCACACAACAGCAGCTTAATCCCAGCGCTAATGGTCAGTTGATATTCAAAATCATTGCAGGCCTGTAAATGACACCTGCCCTGAAAACAAATCCTGGGTTCATATATCGACCAAAAATTTCAAAGGACGTCCATATTTCAAAACGACAGTTTCAAAAGGCATATTTTACACACATTAGTGTTCTGCTTCTTTTTCTTTCTTTCTTTCTTTGTTAAAAAAACGGGAATGGCAAAAAGCATCCCTCAGAATGGGCGAAAATATTTGCAAACGAATCAATGGACAAAGGTTTAATCTCCAATATATATAAAGAGCTCATGCAGCTTAATATTAAAAAAACAAACAACCCAATACAAAAATGGGCAGAAGATCTAAAGAGACGTTTCTTCAAAGAAGACACAGAGATGGCCAAGACGCACATGAAAAGCTGCTCAACATCACTAATTATTAGAGAAATGCAAATCAAAACTACAATGAGGTATCACCTCACACCTGTTAGAATCGGCATCATCAGAAAATCTACAAACAACGAATTCTGGGGAGGGTGTGGACAAAAGGATCCCTCTTCCACTATTGGTGGAAATGTAAATTGATAGAGTCACTATGGAGAACAGTATGGAGTTTCCTTAAAAAAAGCTAGAAATAGAATTACCATATGATCCAGCAATCCCACTTCTGGGCATATACCCAGAGAAAACCATAAATCAAAAAGGCACATTCACCACAATGCTCATTTCAGCACTATTTACAATAGCCAGGTAATGGAAGCAACCTAAATCAACACAGACAGACGAATGATTAAAGTTGTGGTACATATATAAAATGGAATATTACTCAGCCATAAGAAGGAATGAAATTGGGTCATTTGTAGAGACGTCGATGGATCTAGAGACTGTCATACAGAATGAAGTAAGTCAGAAAGAGAAAAACAAATATTGTATATTAATGCATATATGTGGAACCTAGCAAAATGGTACAGATGAACTGGTTTGCAGGGAAGAAATAGAGACACAGAGGTAGATAACACACGTATGGACACCAAGTGTGGGAAGCCATGGGGAGGTGGTGTTGGGATGAGTTGGGAGACTGGGATTGACCTGTATACATGTATATGCATAAAATACATAACTAATAATAACCTGCTGTATAAAAAATAAATAATATTAAATTTCAAAATTTTTAAAAATAAAATTTAAAAATAAAACAGAAAAAAGTTCTTCCCTTCACACAGATGTATTTATATGAATGAATTATTTCCATGCTTATATCTATAAATACATAAAAGAGGAATAAAATCTAACTTGAACCAAAAAAGAAAAAAAAAACCTGAACCCACGAGTTAGACAGAGGAAAACCCTATCAGGGCACTTGCTCCAGCGGTAAACAATTCTGAAATTGGTCAGAGGTGGGGAATCATCTCCCATAGAGCCAGCAGCGCACTCCTACGCAAGGAGCGTCCTCATTGCAAAGCTGGGGGCCATGCCGAGGCATCTGTGAGTAACCGTGAGCTGAGCCCCAGGCCAGCTGCTGTTGAACTTTTCCCACCCTTCCCAGGTAAAACACCTGAATATGTACAAGGGCTTGAAAGCCTAGAGGAAGGGCCTTGGAGCCACACCAGCGACAGCACGCAGGCCAACTTGGTGCCTGCAGGCCAGCCAGGATGGTCCTGGCACTGGGCGCTCTTCTGGAAGCTTTCCATTGCCCTGCCTGAGATACCCCTCCTTTCCCGGCCCCCACTGCTTTTTTCCTTCCTCACCTCTGTCCGGAGAGAAATTCCAGCGGAAGGTATGGGTGACACATCCTCTTCTTTACAGGTGGCAGCCTGGCAACTCCTGCAGAAAGTCCAGCAGAGACCCACTCACACCGGGCCACCCACAAAGCCATGGCCCCTCACTCCCTCCCACCAGCACAGCCCCGGCACTGCTGACGGGGCAGAGAATATGGAGTCAGGCACAGCTTCAGGGGCTATTGCTGCCTGCAGCACTGTTTATATTGACCTCAACCCAGGCACACCTGGGTAGCGCCGGCCGGCAGGGTCAGGCTACCCAGGTCAGCTAATCCTCAGCCCTCAGGGAATCACATTGTTGAAAATGGACCTCACTAAGGCAGAATAGAAGCCAAGGAATAAAAGGACACAATGCCATTTGCAGCACCGTAGGTGTGTCTAGAGGTAATCACGTGACTTGTAGTAAGTCAGAAAGTGAAAGACACATATCATATCATATCTCTTATAGGTGTGACCGAAAAATGGATACCAGGGCAGATATTTCCACGCAGAAGGGCAATCACAGATTCATTCAACAAACTTATGGTTCACCAATGGAAAGGTGTGAGGATTGGTTTCATTATGATATTGGGGTTAACAGACATATACAAACACAGGTGACATATATAATCACCAAAGACCTACAGAATACCAAGAGAAGACTACTCAACATTCTGTCATAAGGTACATGGGAAAAGGATCCCAGGAAGAACAGACATATGTATATGTGTAAAAGAACCACATCTTCCACACCTACAACAAGCCAAACATTGTAATCAAATTTGCTGTTATAAAAAATAAAAAAATTAAATTAAAAACACGAACAAGAAGTAGTGAGACAAACTTGAGGGGCTTTCTCCTGGCACATTCCATTCTAAATTCCAGTCTAGAACATGACTTCCATTGAGGCTCTGTTGCCCCATTAACCAGATTTGGTAAGGGAGAACTGCTGCCACCTTGTGGCCGTTTCACAAAAGAGCAGCATAATCCCAGCGCTAATGGTCAGTTGATATTCAAAATCATTGCAGGCCTGCAAATGACACCTGCCCTGGAAACAAATCCTGGGTTCATATATCGACCAAAAATTTCAAAGGACATCCATATTTCAAAACGACAGTTTCAAAAGGCATATTTTACACACATTAGTGTTCTGCTTCTTTTTCTTTCTTTCTTTTTTTGTTAAAAAAACGGGAATGGCAAAAGGCATCCCTCAGAATGGGCGAAAATATTTGCAAACGAATCAATGGACAAAGGTTTAATCTCCAATATATATAAAGAGCTCATGCAGCTTAATATTAAAAAAACAAACAACCCAATACAAAAATGGGCAGAAGATCTAAAGAGACGTTTCTTCAAAGAAGACACAGAGATGGCCAAGATGCACATGAAAAGCTGCTCAACATCACTAATTATTAGAGAAATGCAAATCAAAACTACAATGAGGTATCAACTCACACATGTTAGAATCGGCATTATCAGAAAATCTACAAACAACGAATTCTGGGGAGGGTGTGGACAAAAGGATCCCTCTTCCACTAGTGGTTGAAATGTAAATTGATAGAGTCACTATGGAGAACAGTATGGAGTTTCCTTAAAAAAAGCTAGAAATAGAATTACCATATGATCCAGCAATCCCACTTCTGGGCATATACCCAGAGAAAACCATAAATCAAAAAGGCACATTCACCACAATGCTCATTTCAGCACTATTTACAATAGCCAGGTAATGGAAGAAACCTAAATACCCACAGACAGACGAATGGATAAAGATGTGGTACATATATAAAATGGAATATTACTCAGCCATAGGAAGGAATGAAACTGGGTCATTTGTAGCGACGTCGATGGATCTAGAGACTGTCATACAGAATGAAGTAAGTCAGAAAGAGAAAAACAAATATTGTATATTAATGCATGTATGTGGAACCTAGAGAAATGGTACAGATGAACTGGTTTGCAGGGAAGAAATAGAGACACAGAGGTAGAGAACACACGTATGGACACCAAGTGTGGGAAGCCATGGGGAGGTGGTGTTGGGATGAGTTGGGAGATTGGGATTGACCTGTATACATGTATATGCATAAAATACATAACTAATAATAACCTGCTGTATAAAAAAATAAATAAAATTAAATTTCAAAATTTTAAGAAATAAAATTTAAAAATAAAACAGAAAAAAGTTCTTCCCTTCACACAGATGTATTTATATGAATGAATTATTTCCATGCTTATATCTATAAATACATAAAAGAGGAATAAAATCTAACTTGAACCAAAAACGAAAAAAAAAAACCTGAACCCACTAGTTAGACAGAGGAAAACCCTATCAGGGCACTTGCTCCAGCGGTAAACAATTCTGAAATTGGTCAGAGGTGGGGAATCATCTCCCATAGAGCCAGCAGCCCACTCCTACGCAAGGAGCGTCATCATTGCAAAGCGGTGGGCCATGCCGAGGCATCTGTGAGTAACCGTGAGCTGAGCCCCAGGCCAGCTGCTGTTGAACTTTTCCCACCCTTCCAAGGTAAAACACCTGAATATGTACAAGGGCTTGAAAGCCTAGAGGAAGGGCCGTGAAGCCACACCAGCCACAGCACGCAGGCCAACTTGGTTCCTGCAGGCCAGCCAGGATGGTCCTGGCCCTGGGCGCTCTTCTGGAAGCTTTCCATTGCCCTGCCTGAGATACCCCTCCTGTCTCTGTCCCCACTGCTTTTTTCCTTCCTCACCTCTGTCCGGAGAGAAATTCCAGCGGAAGGTATGGGTGACACATCCTCTTCTTTACAGGTGGCAGCCTGGCAACTCCTGCAGAAAGTCCAGCAGAGACCCACTCACACCGGGCCACCAACAAAGCCATGGCCCCTCACTCCCTCCCACCAGCACAGCCCCGACACTGCTGACGGGGCAGAGAATATGGAGTCAGGCACAGCTTCAGGGGCTATTGCTACCTGCAGCGCTGTTTATATTGACCTCAACCCAGGCACACCTGGGTAGGGCCGGCCGGCAGGGTCAGGCTACCCAGGTCAGCTAATCCTCAGCCCTCAGGGAATCACATTGTTGAAAATGGACCTCACTAAGGCAGAATAGAAGCCAAGGAATAAAAGGACACAATGCCATTTTTCAGCAACGTAGGTGTGTCTAGAGGTAATCACGTGACTTGTAGTAAGTCAGAAAGTGAAAGACACATATCATATCATATCTCTTATAGGTGTGACCGAAAAATGGATACCAGGGCAGATATTTCCACGCAGAAGGGCAATCACAGATTCATTCAACAAACTTATGGTTCACCAATGGAAAGGTGTGAGGATTGGTTTCATTATGATATTGGGGTTAACAGACATATACAAACACAGGTGACATATATAATCACCAAAGACCTACAGAATACCAAGAGAAGACTACTCAACATTCTGTCATAAGGTACATGGGAAAAGGATCCCAGGAAGAACAGACATATGTATATGTGTAAAAGAACCACATCTTCCACACCTACAACAAGCCAAACATTGTAATCAAATTTGCTGTAAGAAAAAATAAAAAATTAAATTAAAAACACGAACAAGAAGTAGTGAGACAAATATGAGGGTCTTTCTCCTGGCACATTGCATTCTAAATTCCAATCTAGAACAGGACTTCCATTGAGGCTCTGTTGCCCTAGTAACCAGATTTGATAATTGAGAGCTGCTCCCACCTTGTGGCCGTTTCACACAACAGCAGCTTTAATTTCAGCGCTAATGGTCTGTTGATATTCAAAATCATTGCAGGCCTGTAAATGACACCTGCCCTGAAAACAAATCCTGGGTTCATATATCGACCAAAAAATTCAAAGGACGTCCATATTTCAAAACGACAGTTTCAAAAGGCATATTTTACACACATTAGTGTTCTGCTTCTTTTTCTTTCTTTCTTTTTTTGTTAAAAAAACGGGAATGGAATAAGGCATCCCTCAGAATGGGCGAAAATATTTGCAAACGAATCAAAGGACAAAGGTTTAATCTCCAATATATATATATATATAGAGCTCATGCAGCGTAATATTAAAAAAACAAACAACCCAATACAAAAATGGGGAGAAGATCTAAAGAGACGTTTCTTCAAAGAAGACACAGAGATGGCCAAGACGCACATGAAAAGCTGCTCAACATCACTAATTATTAGAGAAATACAAATCAAAACTGCAATGAGGTATCAACTCACACATGTTAGAATCGGCATTATCAGAAAATCTACAAACAACGAATTCTGGGGAGGGTGGGGACAAAAGGATCCCTCTTCCACTAGTGGTGGAAATGTAAATTGATAGAGTCACTATGGAGAACAGTATGGAGTTTCCTTAAAAAAAGCTAGAAATAGAATTACCATATGATCCAGCAATCCCACTTCTGGGCATATACCCAGAGAAAACCATAAATCAAAAAGGCACATTCACCACAATGCTCATTTCAGCACTATTTACAATAGCCAGGTAATGGAAACAACCTAAATACCCACAGACAGACGAATGGATAAAGATGTGGTACATATATAAAATGGAATATTACTCAGCCATAGGAAGGAATGAAACTGGGTCATTTGTAGCGACGTCGATGGATCTAGAGACTGTCATACAGAATGAAGTAAGTCAGAAAGAGAAAAACAAATATTGTATATTAATGCATATATGTGGAACCTAGAGAAATGGTACAGATGAACTGGTTTGCAGGGAAGAAATAGAGACACAGAGGTAGAGAACACACGTATGGACACCAAGTGTGGGAAGCCATGGGGAGGTGGTGTTGGGATGTGTTGGGAGATAGGGATTGACCTGTATACATGTATATGCATAAAATACATAACTAATAATAACCTGCTGTATAAAAAAATAAATAAAATTAAATTTTAAAATTTTAAGAAATAAAATTTAAAAATAAAACAGAAAAAAGTTCTTCCCTTCACACAGATGTATTTATATGAATGAATTATTTCCATGCTTATATCTATAAATACATAAAAGAGGAATAAAATCTAACTTGAACCAAAAACGAAAAAAAAAAAACCTGAACCCACTAGTTAGACAGAGGAAAACCCTATCAGGGCACTTGCTCCAGCGGTAAACAATTCTGAAATTGGTCAGAGGTGGGGAATCATCTCCCATAGAGCCAGCAGCCCACTCCTACGCAAGGAGCGTCATCATTGCAAAGCGGTGGGCCATGCCGAGGTATTTGTGAGTAACCGTGAGCTGAGCCCGAGGCCAGCTGCTGTTGAACTTTTCCCACCCTTCCCAGGTAAAACACCTGAATATGTACAAGGGCTTGAAAGCCTAGAGGAAGGGCCGTGAAGCCACACCAGCGACAGCACGCAGGCCAACTTGGTTCCTGCAGGCCAGCCAGGATGGTCCTGGCCCTGGGCGCTCTTCTGGAAGCTTTCCATTGCCCTGCCTGAGATACCCCTCCTGTCCCTGTCCCCACTGCTTTTTTCCTTCCTCACCTCTGTCCGGAGAGAAATTCCAGCGGAAGGTATGGGTGACACATCCTCTTCTTTACAGGTGGCAGCATGGCAACTCCTGCAGAAAGTCCAGCAGAGACCCACTCACACCGGGCCACCCACAAAGCCGTGGCCCCTCACTCCCTCCCACCAGCACAGCCCCGGCACTGCTGACGGGGCAGAGAATATGGAGTCAGGCACAGCTTCAGGGGCTATTGCTGCCTGCAGCTCTGTTTATATTGACCTCAACCCAGGCACACCTGTGGAGGGCCGGCCGGCAGGGTCCGGCTACCCAGGTCAGCTAATCCTCAGCCCTCAGGGAATCACATTGTTGAAAATGGAGCTCACTAAGGCAGAATAGAAGCCAAGGAATAAAAGGACACAATGCCATTTGCAGCACCGTAGGTGTGTCTAGAGGTAATCATGTGACTTGTAGTAAGTCAGAAAGTGAAAGACACATATCATATCATATCTCTTATAGGTGTGACCGAAAAATGGATACCAGGGCAGATATTTCCACGCAGAAGGGCAATCACAGATTCATTCAACAAACTTATGGTTCACCAATGGAAAGGTGTGAGGATTGGTTTCATTATGATATTGGGGTTAACAGACATATACAAACACAGGTGACATATATAATCACCAAAGACCTACAGAATACCAAGAGAAGACTACTCAACATTCTGTCATAAGGTACATGGGAAAAGGATCCCAGGAAGAACAGACATATGTATATGTGTAAAAGAACCACATCTTCCACACCTACAACAAGCCAAACATTGTAATCAAATTTGCTGTAATAAAAAATAAAAAAATTAAATTAAAAACACGAACAAGAAGTAGTGAGACAAACTTGAGGGGCTTTCTCCTGGCACATTCCATTCTAAAATCCACTCTAGAGCACGACTTCCATTGAGGCTCTGTTTCCCCAGTAACCAGATTTGGTAAGGGAGAACTGCTGCCACCTTGTGGCCGTTTCACAAAACAGCAGCTTAATCCCAGCGCTAATGGTCAGTTGATATTCAAAATCATTGCAGGCCTGTAAATGACACCTGCCCTGAAAACAAATCCTGGGTTCATATATCGACCAAAAATTTCAAAGGACGTCCATATTTCAAAACGACAGTTTCAAAAGGCATATTTTACACACATTATTGTTCTGCTTCTTTTTCTTTCTTTCTTTCTTTGTTAAAAAAACGGGAATGGCAAAAAGCATCCCTCAGAATGGGCGAAAATATTTGCAAACGAATCAATGGACAAAGGTTTAATCTCCAATATATATAAAGAGCTCAGGCAGCTTAATATTAAAAAAAACAAACAACCCAATACAAAAATGGGCAGAAGATCTAAAGAGACGTTTCTTCAAAGAAGACACAGAGATGGCCAAGACGCACATGAAAAGCTGCTCAACATCACTAATTATTAGAGAAATGCAAATCAAAACTACAATGAGGTATCACCTCACACCTGTTAGAATCGGCATCATCAGAAAATCTACAAACAACGAATTCTGGGGAGGGTGTGGACAAAAGGATCCCTCTTCCACTATTGGTGGAAATGTAAATTGATAGAGTCACTATGGAGAACAGTATGGAGTTTCCTTAAAAAAAGCTAGAAATAGAATTACCATATGATCCAGCAATCCCACTTCTGGGCATATACCCAGAGAAAACCATAAATCAAAAAGGCACATTCACCACAATGCTCATTTCAGCACTATTTACAATAGCCAGGTAATGGAAGCAACCTAAATCAACACAGACAGACGAATGATTAAAGATGTGGTACATATATAAAATGGAATATTACTCAGCCATAGGAAGGAATGAAATTGGGTCATTTGTAGAGATGTCGATGGATCTAGAGACTGTCATACAGAATGAAGTAAGTCAGAAAGAGAAAAACAAATATTGTATATTAATGCATATATGAGGAACCTAGCAAAATGGTACAGATGAACTGGTTTGCAGGGAAGAAATAGAGACACAGAGGTAGATAACACACGTATGGACACCAAGTGTGGGAAGCCATGGGGAGGTGGTGTTGGGATGAGTTGGGAGACTGGGATTGACCTGTATACATGTATATACATAAAATACATAACTAATAATAACCTGCTGTATAAAAATAAATAAAATTAAATTTCAAAATTTTAAGAAATAAAATTTAAAAATAAAACAGAAAAAAGTTCTTCCCTTCACACAGATGTATTTATATGAATGAATTATTTCCATGCTTATATCTATAAATACATAAAAGAGGAATAAAATCTAACTTGAACCAAAAACGAAAAAAAAAAACCTGAACCCACTAGTTAGACAGAGGAAAACCCTATCAGGGCACTTGCTCCAGCGGTAAACAATTCTGAAATTGGTCAGAGGTGGGGAATCATCTCCCATAGAGCCAGCAGCCCACTCCTACGCAAGGAGCATCATCATTGCAAAGCGGTGGGCCATGCCGAGGCATCTGTGAGTAACCGTGAGCTGAGCCCCAGGCCAGCTGGTGTTGAACTTTTCCCACCCTTCCAAGGTAAAACACCTGAATATGTACAAGGGCTTGAAAGCCTAGAGGAAGGGCCGTGAAGCCACACCAGCCACAGCACGCAGGCCAACTTGGTTCCTGCAGGCCAGCCAGGATGGTCCTGGCCCTGGGCGCTCTTCTGGAAGCTTTCCATTGCCCTGCCTGAGATACCCCTCCTGTCCCTGTCCCCACTGCTTTTTTCCTTCCTCACCTCTGTCCGGAGAGAAATTCCAGCGGAAGGTATGGGTGACACATCCTTTTCTTTACAGGTGGCAGCCTGGCAACTCCTGCAGAAAGTCCAGCAGAGACCCACTCACACCGGGCCACCCACAAAGCCGTGGCCCCTCACTCCCTCCCACCAGCACAGCCCCGAGACTGCTGACGGGGCAAAGAATATGGAGTCAGGCACAGCTTCAGGGGCTATTGCTGCCTGCAGCTCTGTTTATATTGACCTCAACCCAGGCACACCTGTGGAGGGCCGGCCGGCAGGGTCCGGCTACCCAGGTCAGCTAATCCTCAGCCCTCAGGGAATCACATTGTTGAAAATGGACCTCGCTAAGGCAGAATAGAAGCCAAGGAATAAAAGGACACAATGCCATTTTCAGCACCGTAGGTGTGTCTAGAGGTAATCATGTGACTTGTAGTAAGTCAGAAAGTGAAAGACATATCATATCATATCTCTTATAGGTGTGACCGAAAAATGGATACCAGGGCAGATATTTCCACGCAGAAGGGCAATCACAGATTCATTCAACAAACTTATGGTTCACCAATGGAAAGGTGTGAGGATTGGTTTCATTATGATATTGGGGTTAACAGACATATACAAACACAGGTGACATATACAATCACCAAAGACCTACAGAATACCAAGAGAAGACTACGCAACATTCTGTCATAAGGTACATGGGAAAAGGATCCCAGGAAGAACAGACATATGTATATGTGTAAAAGAACCACATCTTCCACACCTACAACAAGCCAATATTGTAATCAAATTTGCTGTAATAAAAAATAAAAAATTAAATTAAAAACACGAACAAGAAGTAGTGAGACAAACTTGAGGGGCTTTCTCCTGGCACATTCCATTCTAAAATCCACTCTAGAGCACGACTTCCATTGAGGCTCTGTTTCCCCAGTAACCAGATTTGGTAAGGGAGAACTGCTGCCACCTTGTGGCCGTTTCACACAACAGCAGCTTAATCCCAGCGCTAATGGTCAGTTGATATTCAAAATCATTGCAGGCCTGTAAATGACACCTGCCCTGAAAACAAATCCTGGGTTCATATATCGACCAAAAATTTCAAAGGACGTCCATATTTCAAAACGACAGTTTCAAAAGGCATATTTTACACACATTATTGTTCTGCTTCTTTTTCTTTCTTTCTTTCTTTGTTAAAAAAACGGGAATGGCAAAAAGCATCCCTCAGAATGGGCGAAAATATTTGCAAACGAATCAATGGACAAAGGTTTAATCTCCAATATATATAAAGAGCTCAGGCAGCTTAATATTAAAAAAACAAACAACCCAATACAAAAATGGGCAGAAGATCTAAAGAGACGTTTCTTCAAAGAAGACACAGAGATGGCCAAGACGCACATGAAAAGCTGCTCAACATCACTAATTATTAGAGAAATGCAAATCAAAACTACAATGAGGTATCACCTCACACCTGTTAGAATCGGCATCATCAGAAAATCTACAAACAACGAATTCTGGGGAGGGTGTGGACAAAAGGATCCCTCTTCCACTATTGGTGGAAATGTAAATTGATAGAGTCACTATGGAGAACAGTATGGAGTTTCCTTAAAAAAAGCTAGAAATAGAATTACCATATGATCCAGCAATCCCACTTCTGGGCATATACCCAGAGAAAACCATAAATCAAAAAGGCACATTCACCACAATGCTCATTTCAGCACTATTTACAATAGCCAGGTAATGGAAGCAACCTAAATCAACACAGACAGACGAATGATTAAAGATGTGGTACATATATAAAATGGAATATTACTCAGCCATAAGAAGGAATGAAATTGGGTCATTTGTAGAGATGTCGATGGATCTAGAGACTGTCATACAGAATGAAGTAAGTCAGAAAGAGAAAAACAAATATTGTATATTAATGCATATATGTGGAACCTAGCAAAATGGTACAGATGAACTGGTTTGCAGGGAAGAAATAGAGACACAGAGGTAGATAACACACGTATGGACACCAAGTGTGGGAAGCCATGGGGAGGTGGTGTTGGGATGAGTTGGGAGACTGGGATTGACCTGTATACATGTATATGCATAAAATACATAACTAATAATAACCTGCTGTATAAAAATAAATAAAATTAAATTTCAAAATTTTTAAAAATAAAATTTAAAAATAAAACAGAAAAAAGTTCTTCCCTTCACACAGATGTATTTATATGAATGAATTATTTCCATGCTTATATCTATAAATACATAAAAGAGGAATAAAATCTAACTTGAACCAAAAAAGAAAAAAAAAAACCTGAACCCACGAGTTAGACAGAGGAAAACCCTATCAGGGCACTTGCTCCAGCGGTAAACAATTCTGAAGTTGGTCAGAGGTGGGGAATCATCTCCCATAGAGCCAGCAGCGCACTCCTACGCAAGGAGCGTCCTCATTGCAAAGCTGGGGGCCATGCCGAGGCATCTGTGAGTAACCGTGAGCTGAGCCCCAGGCCAGCTGCTGTTGAACTTTTCCCACCCTTCCCAGGTAAAACACCTGAATATGTACAAGGGCTTGAAAGCCTAGAGGAAGGGCCGTGGAGCCACACCAGCGACAGCACGCAGGCCAACTTGGTGCCTGCAGGCCAGCCAGGATGGTCCTGGCACTGGGCGCTCTTCTGGAAGCTTTCCATTGCCCTGCCTGAGATACCCCTCCTTTCCCGGCCCCCACTGCTTTTTTCCTTCCTCACCTATTTCCGGAGAGAAATTCCAGCGGAATGTATGGGTGACACATCCTCTTCTTTACAGGTGGCAGCCTGGCAACTCCTGCAGAAAGTCCAGCAGAGACCCACTCACACCGGGCCACCCACAAAGCCATGGCCCCTCACTCCCTCCCACCAGCACAGCCCCGGCACTGCTGACGGGGCAGAGAATATGGAGTCAGGCACAGCTTCAGGGGCTATTGCTACCTGCAGCGCTGTTTATATTGACCTCAACCCAGGCACACCTGGGTAGCGCCGGCCGGCAGGGTCAGGCTACCCAGGTCAGCTAATCCTCAGCCCTCAGGGAATCACATTGTTGAAAATGGACCTCACTAAGGCAGAATAGAAGCCAAGGAATAAAAGGACACAATGCCATTTGCAGCACCGTAGGTGTGTCTAGAGGTAATCACGTGACTTGTAGTAAGTCAGAAAGTGAAAGACACATATCATATCATATCTCTTATAGGTGTGACCGAAAAATGGATACCAGGGCATATATTTCCACGCAGAAGGGCAATCACAGATTCATTCAACAAACTTATGGTTCACCAATGGAAAGGTGTGAGGATTGGTTTCATTATGATATTGGGGTTAACAGACATATACAAACACAGGTGACATATATAATCACCAAAGACCTACAGAATACCAAGAGAAGACTACTCAACATTCTGTCATAAGGTACATGGGAAAAGGATCCCAGGAAGAACAGACATATGTATATGTGTAAAAGAACCACATCTTCCACACCTACAACAAGCCAAACATTGTAATCAAATTTGCTGTTATAAAAAATAAAAAAATTAAATTAAAAACACGAACAAGAAGTAGTGAGACAAACTTGAGGGGCTTTCTCCTGGCACATTCCATTCTAAATTCCAGTCTAGAACATGACTTCCATTGAGGCTCTGTTGCCCCATTAACCAGATTTGGTAAGGGAGAACTGCTGCCACCTTGTGGCCGTTTCACAAAACAGCAGCATAATCCCAGCGCTAATGGTCAGTTGATATTCAAAATCATTGCAGGCCTGCAAATGACACCTGCCCTGGAAACAAATCCTGGGTTCATATATCGACCAAAAATTTCAAAGGACATCCATATTTCAAAACGACAGTTTCAAAAGGCATATTTTACACACATTAGTGTTCTGCTTCTTTTTCTTTCTTTCTTTTTTTGTTAAAAAAACGGGAATGGCAAAAGGCATCCCTCAGAATGGGCGAAAATATTTGCAAACGAATCAATGGACAAAGGTTTAATCTCCAATATATATAAAGAGCTCATGCAGCTTAATATTAAAAAAACAAACAACCCAATACAAAAATGGGGAGAAGATCTAAAGAGACGTTTCTTCAAAGAAGACACAGAGATGGCCAAGACGCACATGAAAAGCTGCTCAACATCACTAATTATTAGAGAAATGCAAATCAAAACTACAATGAGGTATCAACTCACACATGTTAGAATCGGCATTATCAGAAAATCTACAAACAACGAATTCTGGGGAGGGTGTGGACAAAAGGATCCCTCTTCCACTAGTGGTGGAAATGTAAATTGATAGAGTCACTATGGAGAACAGTATGGAGTTTCCTTAAAAAAAGCTAGAAATAGAATTACCATATGATCCAGCAATCCCACTTCTGGGCATATACCCAGAGAAAACCATAAATCAAAAAGGCACATTCACCACAATGCTCATTTCAGCACTATTTACAATAGCCAGGTAATGGAAGCAACCTAAATACCCACAGACAGACGAATGGATAAAGATGTGGTACATATATAAAATGGAATATTACTCAGCCATAGGAAGGAATGAAACTGGGTCATTTGTAGCGTCGATGGATCTAGAGACTGTCATACAGAATGAAGTAAGTCAAAAAGAGAAAAACAAATATTGTATATTAATGCATATATGTGGAACCTAGAAATATGGTACAGATGAACTGGTTTGCAGGGAAGAAATAGAGACACAGAGGTAGAGAACACACGTATGGACACCAAGTGTGGGAAGCCATGGGGAGGTGGTGTTGGGATGATTTGGGGCATTGGGATTGACCTGTATACTTGTATATGCATAAAATACATAATTAATAATAACCTGCTGTATAAAAAAATAAATAAAATTAAATTTCAAAATTTTAAGAAATAAAATATAAAAATAAAACAGAAAAAAGGTCTTCCCTTCACACAGATGTATTTATATGAATGAATTATTTCCATGCTTATATCTATAAATACATAAAAGAGGAATAAAATCTAACTTGAACCAAAAAAGAAAAAAAAAAACCTGAACCCACGAGTTTGACAGAGGAAAACCCTATCTGGGCACTTGCTCCAGCGGTAAACAATTCTGAAATTGGTCAGAGGTGGGGAATCATCTCCCATAGAGCCAGCAGCCCACTCCTACGCAAGGAGTGTCCTCATTGCAAAGCTGGGGCCATGCCGAGACATCTGTGAGTAACCGTGAGCTGAGCCCCAGGCCAGCTGCTGTTGAACTTTTCCCACCCTTCCCAGGTAAAACACCTGAATATGTACAAGGGCTTGAAAGCCTAGAGGAAGGGCCGTGGAGCCACAGCAGCGATAGCACTCAGGCCAACTTGTTGCCTGCAGGCCAGCCAGGATGGTCCTGGCCCCGGGCGCTCTTCTGGAAGCTTTCCATTGCCCTGCCTGAGATACCCCTCCTGTCCCGGTCCCCACTGCTTTTTTCCTTCCTCACCTCTGTCCGCAGAGAAATTCCAGCGGAAGGTATGGGTGACACATCCTCTTCTTTACAGGTGGCAGCCTGGCAACTCCTGCAGAAAGTCCAGCAGAGACCCACTCACACCGGGCCACCCACAAAGACGTGGCCCCTCACTCCCTCCCACCAGCACAGCCCCGAGACTGCTGATGGGGCAGAGAATATGGAGTCAGGCACAGCTTCAGGGGCTATTGCTGCCTGCAGCTCTGTTTATATTGACCTCAACCCAGGCACACCTGTGGAGGGCCGGCCGGCAGGGTCCGGCTACCCAGGTCAGCTAATCCTCAGCCCTCAGGGAATCACGTTGTTGAAAATGGACCTCGCTAAGGCAGAATAGAAGCCAAGGAATAAAAGGACTCAATGCCATTTTCAGCACCGTAGGTGTGTCTAGAGGTAATCATGTGACTTGTAGTAAGTCAGAAAGTGAAAGACACATATCATATCATATCTCTTATAGGTGTGACAGAAAAATGGATACCAGGGCAGATATTTCCACGCAGAAGGGCAATCACAGATTCATTAAACAAACTTATGGTTCACCAATGGAAAGGTGTGAGGATTGGTTTCATTATGATATTGGGGTTAACAGACATATACAAACACAGGTGACATATACAATCACCAAAGACCTACAGAATACCAAGAGAAGACTACGCAACATTCTGTCATAAGGTACATGGGAAAAGGATCCCAGGAAGAACAGACATATGTATATGTGTAAAAGAACCACATCTTCCACACCTACAACAAGCCAAACATTGTAATCAAATTTGCTGTAATAAAAAATAAAAAAATTAAATTAAAAACACGAACAAGAAGTAGTGAGACAAACTTGAGGGGCTGTCTCCTGGCACATTCCATTCTAAAATCCACTCTAGAGCACGACTTCCATTGAGGCTCTGTTTCCCCAGTAACCAGATTTGGTAAGGGAGAACTGCTGCCACCTTGTGGCCGTTTCACACAACAGCAGCTTAATCCCAGCGCTAATGGTCAGTTGATATTCAAAATCATTGCAGGCCTGTAAATGACACCTGCCCTGAAAACAAATCCTGGGTTCATATATCGACCAAAAATTTCAAAGGACGTCCATATTTCAAAACGACAGTTTCAAAAGGCATAATTTACACACATTAGTGTTCTGCTTCTTTTTCTTTCTTTCTTTCTTTGTTAAAAAAACGGGAATGGCAAAAAGCATCCCTCAGAATGGGCGAAAATATTTGCAAACGAATCAATGGACAAAGGTTTAATCTCCAATATATATAAAGAGCTCATGCAGCTTAATATTAAAAAAACAAACAACCCAATACAAAAATGGGCAGAAGATCTAAAGAGACGTTTCTTCAAAGAAGACACAGAGATGGCCAAGACGCACATGAAAAGCTGCTCAACATCACTAATTATTAGAGAAATGCAAATCAAAACTACAATGAGGTATCACCTCACACCTGTTAGAATCGGCATCATCAGAAAATCTACAAACAACGAATTCTGGGGAGGGTGTGGACAAAAGGATCCCTCTTCCACTATTGGTGGAAATGTAAATTGATAGAGTCACTATGGAGAACAGTATGGAGTTTCCTTAAAAAAAGCTAGAAATAGAATTACCATATGATCCAGCAATCCCACTTCTGGGCATATACCCAGAGAAAACCATAAATCAAAAAGGCACATTCACCACAATGCTCATTTCAGCACTATTTACAATAGCCAGGTAATGGAAGCAACCTAAATCAACACAGACAGACGAATGATTAAAGATGTGGTACATATATAAAATGGAATATTACTCAGCCATAAGAAGGAATGAAATTGGGTCATTTGTAGAGACGTCGATGGATCTAGAGACTGTCATACAGAATGAAGTAAGTCAGAAAGAGAAAAACAAATATTGTATATTAATGCATATATGTGGAACCTAGAAATATGGTACAGATGAACTGGTTTGCAGGGAAGAAATAGAGACACAGAGGTAGATAACACACGTATGGACACCAAGTGTGGGAAGCCATGGGGAGGTGGTGTTGGGATGAGTTGGGAGACTGGGATTGACCTGTATACATGTATATGCATAAAATACATAACTAATAATAACCTGCTGTATAAAAAATAAATAATATTAAATTTCAAAATTTTTAAAAATAAAATTTAAAAATAAAACAGAAAAAAGTTCTTCCCTTCACACAGATGTATTTATATGAATGAATTATTTCCATGCTTATATCTATAAATACATAAAAGAGGAATAAAATCTAACTTGAACCAAAAAAGAAAAAAAAAAAACCTGAACCCACGATTTAGACAGAGGAAAACCCTATCAGGGCACTTGCTCCAGCGGTAAACAATTCTGAAATTGGTCAGAGGTGGGGAATCATCTCCCATAGAGCCAGCAGCGCACTCCTACGCAAGGAGCGTCCTCATTGCAAAGCTGGGGGCCATGCCGAGGCATCTGTGAGTAACCGTGAGCTGAGCCCCAGGCCAGCTGCTGTTGAACTTTTCCCACCCTTCCCAGGTAAAACACCTGAATATGTACAAGGGCTTGAAAGCCTAGAGGAAGGGCCGTGGAGCCACACCAGCGACAGCACGCAGGCCAACTTGGTGCCTGCAGGCCAGCCAGGATGGTCCTGGCACTGGGCGCTCTTCTGGAAGCTTTCCATTGCCCTGCCTGAGATACCCCTCCTTTCCGGGCCCCCACTGCTTTTTTCCTTCCTCACCTATTTCCGGAGAGAAATTCCAGCGGAATGTATGGGTGACACATCCTCTTCTTTACAGGTGGAAGCCTGGCAACTCCTGCAGAAAGTCCAGCAGAGACCCACTCACACCGGGCCACCCACAAAGCCATGGCCCCTCACTCCCTCCCACCAGCACAGCCCCGGCACTGCTGATGGGGCAGAGAATATGGAGTCAGGCACAGCTTCAGGGGCTATTGCTGCCTGCAGCGCTGTTTATATTGACCTCAACCCAGGCACACCTGGGTAGCGCCGGCCGGCAGGGTCAGGCTACCCAGGTCAGCTAATCCTCAGCCCTCAGGGAATCACATTGTTGAAAATGGACCTCACTAAGGCAGAATAGAAGCCAAGGAATAAAAGGACACAATGCCATTTGCAGCACCGTAGGTGTGTCTAGAGGTAATCACGTGACTTGTAGTAAGTCAGAAAGTGAAAGACACATATCATATCATATCTCTTATAGGTGTGACCGAAAAATGGATACCAGGGCAGATATTTCCACGCAGAAGGGCAATCACAGATTCATTCAACAAACTTATGGTTCACCAATGGAAAGGTGTGAGGATTGGTTTCATTATGATATTGGGGTTAACAGACATATACAAACACAGGTGACATATATAATCACCAAAGACCTACAGAATACCAAGAGAAGACTACTCAACATTCTGTCATAAGGTACATGGGAAAAGGATCCCAGGAAGAACAGACATATGTATATGTGTAAAAGAACCACATCTTCCACACCTACAACAAGCCAAACATTGTAATCAAATTTGCTGTTATAAAAAATAAAAAAATTAAATTAAAAACACGAACAAGAAGTAGTGAGACAAACTTGAGGGGCTTTCTCCTGGCACATTCCATTCTAAATTCCAGTCTAGAACATGACTTCCATTGAGGCTCTGTTGCCCCAGTAACCAGATTTGGTAAGGGAGAACTGCTGCCACCTTGTGGCCGTTTCACAAAACAGCAGCATAATCCCAGCGCTAATGGTCAGTTGATATTCAAAATCATTGCAGGCCTGCAAATGACACCTGCCCTGGAAACAAATCCTGGGTTCATATATCGACCAAAAATTTCAAAGGACATCCATATTTCAAAACGACAGTTTCAAAAGGCATATTTTACACACATTAGTGTTCTGCTTCTTTTTCTTTCTTTCTTTTTTTGTTAAAAAAACGGGAATGGCAAAAAGCATCCCTCAGAATGGGCGAAAATATTTGCAAACGAATCAATGGACAAAGGTTTAATCTCCAATATATATAAAGAGCTCATGCAGCTTAATATTAAAAAAACAAACAACCCAATACAAAAATGGGGAGAAGATCTAAAGAGACGTTTCTTCAAAGAAGACACAGAGATGGCCAAGACGCACATGAAAAGCTGCTCAACATCACTAATTATTAGAGAAATGCAAATCAAAACTACAATGAGGTATCACCTCACACCTGTTAGAATCGGCATCATCAGAAAATCTACAAACAACGAATTCTGGGGAGGGTGTGGACAACAGGATCCCTCTTCCACTAGTGGTGGAAATGTAAATTGATACAGTCACGATGGAGAACAGTATGGAGTTTCCTTCAAAAAACTAGAAATAGAATTACCATATGATCCAGCAATCCCACTTCTGGGCATATACCCAGAGAAAACCATAAATCAAAATGGCACATTCACTACAATGCTCATTTCAGCACTATTTACAATAGCCAGGTAATGGAAGCAACATAAATACCCTCAGACAGACGAATGGATAAAGATGTGGTACATATATAAAATGGAATGTTACTCAGCCATAAGAAGGAATGAAACTGGGTCATTTGTAGAGATGTCGATGGATCTAGAGACTGTCATACAGAATGAAGTAAGTCAGAAAGAGAAAAACAAATATTGTATAATAATGCATACATGTGGAACCTAGAAAAATGGTACAGATGAACTGGTTTGCAGGGAAGAAATAGAGACACAGAGGTAGAGAACACACGTATGGACACCAAGTGTGGGAAGCCATGGGGTGGTGGTGGTGGGATGAGTTGGGAGATTGGGATTGACCTGTCTACATGTATATGCATAAAATACATAACTAATAATAACCTGCTGTATAAAAATATAAATAAAATTAAATTTTAAAATTTAAGAAAATAAAATTTAAAAATAAAACAGAAAAAGTTCTTCCCTTCACACAGATGTATTTATATGAATGAATTATTTCCATGCTTATATCTATAAATACATAAAAGAGGAATAAAATCTAACTAGAACCAAAAAAGAAATAAAAATCTGAACCCACCAGTTAGACAGAGTAAAACCCTATCAGGGCACTTGCTCCAGTGGTAAACAATTCTGAAATTGGTCAGAGGTGGGGAATCATCTCCCATAGAGCCAGCAGCCCACTCCTACGCAAGGAGCGTCCTCATTGCAAGGCTGGGGGCCATTCCGAGGCATCTCTGAGTAACCGTGAGCTGAGTCCCAGGCCAGCTGCTGCTGAACTGTTCCCACCCTTCCCAGGTAAAACACCTGAATATGTACAAGGGCTTGAAAGCCTAGAGGAAGGGCCGTGGAGCCACACCAGCGACAGCACGCAGGCCAACTTGGTGCCTGCAGGCCAGCCAGGATGGTCCTGGCCCTGGGCGCTCTTCTGGAAGCTTTCCATTGCCCTGCCTGAGATACCCCTCCTGTCCCGTCCTCCACTGCTTTTTTCCTTCCTCACCTCTGTCCGGAGAGAAATTCCAGCAAAAGGTATGGGTGACACATCCTCTTCTTTACAGGTGGCAGTCTGGCAACTCCTGCAGAAAGTCCAGCAGAGACCCACTCACACCGGGTCACCCACAAAGCCGTGGCCCCTCACTCCCTCCCACCAGCACAGCACCGAGACTGCTGACGGGACAGAGAATATGGAGTCAGGCACAGCTTCAGGGGCTATTGCTGCCTGCAGCGCTGTTTATATTGACCTCAACCCAGGCACACCTGGGGAGGGCCGGCCGGCAGGGTCAGGTTACACAGGTCAGCTAATCCTCAGCCCTCAGGGAATCACATTGTTGAAAATGGACCTCGCTAAGGCAGAATAGAAGCCAAGGAATAAAAGGACACAATGCCATTTGCAGCACCGTAGGTGTGTCTAGAGGTAATCACGTGCCTTGTAGTAAGTCCGAAAGTCAAAGACACATATCATATCATATCTCTTATAGGTGTGACCGAAAAATGGATACCAGGGCAGATATTTCCACGGAGAAGGGCAATCACAGATTCATTCAACAAACTTATGGTTCACCAATGGAAAGGTGTGAGGATTGGTTTCATTATGATATTGGGGTTAACAGACATATACAAACACAGGTGACATATATAATCACCAAAGACCTACAGAATACCAAGAGAAGACTACTCAACATTCTGTCATAAGGTACATGGGAAAAGGATCCCAAGAAGAAGAGACATATGTATATGTGTAAAAGAACCACATCTTCCACACCTACAACAAGCCAAACATTGAAATCAAATTTGCTGTAATAAAAAATAAAAAATTAAATGAAAAACACGAACAAGAAGTAGTGAGACAAACTTGAGGGGCTTTTTCCTGGCACATTCCATTCTAAATTCCAATCTAGAACACGACTTCCATTGAGGCTCTGTTACCCCAGTAACCAGATTTGTTAAGGGAGAACTGCTGCCACCTTGTGGCCGTTTCACACAACAACAGCTTTAATCCCAGCGCTAGTGGTCAGTTGATATTCAAAATCCTTGCAGGCCTGTAAATGACACCTGCCCTGAACAAAAATCCTGGGGTCATATATCGACCAAAAAATTCAAAGGACGTCCATATTTCAAAACGACAGTTTCAAAAGGCATATTTTACACACATTAGTGTTCTGCTTCTTTTTCTTTCTTTCTTTTTTTGTTAAAAAAATGGGAATGGCAAAAGGCTTCCCTCAGAATGGGCGAAAATATTTGCAAACGAATCAATGGACAAAGGTTTAATCTCCAATATATATAAAGAGCTCATGCAGCTTAATATTAAAAAAACAAACAACCCAATACAAAAATGGGCAGAAGATCTAAAGAGACGTTTCTTCAAAGAAGACACAGAGATGGCCAAGACGCACATGAAAAGCTGCTCAACATCACTAATTATTAGAGAAATGCAAATCAAAACTACAATGAGGTATCACCTCACACCTGTTAGAATCGGCATCATTAGAAAATCTACAAACAACAAATTCTGGGGAGGGTGTGGACAAAAGGATCCCTCTTCCACTAGTGGTGGAAATGTAAATTGATACAGTCAAGATGGAGAACAGTATGGAGTTTCCTTCAAAAAACTAGAAATAGAATTACCATATGATCCAGCAATCCCATTTCTGGGCATATACCCAGAGAAAACCATAATTCAAAAAGGCACATTCACCACAATGCTCATTTCAGCACTATTTACAATAGCCAGGTAATGGAAGCAACCTAAATACCCACCGACAGAAGAATGGATAAAGATGTGGTACATATATAAAATGGAATATTACTCAGCCATAAGAAGGAATGAAACTGGGTCATTTGTAGAGACGTCGATGGATCTAGAGACTGTCATACAGAATGAAGTAAGTCAGAAAGAGAAAAACAAATATTGTATATTAATGCATATATGTGGAACCTAGAAAAATGGTACAGATGAACTGGTTTGCAGGGAAGAAATAGAGACACAGAGGTAGAGAACACACGTATGGACACCAAGTGTGGGAAGCCATGGGGTGGTGGTGGTGGGATGAGTTGGGAGATTGGGATTGACCTGTATACATGTATATGCGTAAAATACATAACTAATAATAACCTGCTGTATAAAAAAATAAATTAAATTAAATTTCAAAATTTTAAAAAATAAAATTAAAAAATAAAACAGAAAAAAGTTCTTCCCTTCACACAGATGTATTTATATGAATGAATTATTTCCATGCTTATATCTATAAATACATAAAAGAGGAATAAAATCTAACTTGAACCAAAAAAGAAATAAAAATCTGAACCCACCAGTTAGACAGAGGAAAACCCTATCAGGGCATTTGCTCCAGTGGTAAACAATTCTGAAATTGGTCAGAGGTGGGGAATCATCTCCCATAGAGCCAGCAGCCCACTCCTATGCAAGGAGCGTCCTCATTGCAAGGCTGGGGGCCATACCGAGGCATCTGTGAGTAACCGTGAGCTGAGTCCCAGGCCAGCTGCTGATGAACTGTTCCCACCCTTCCCAGGTAAAACACCTGAATATGTACAAGGGCTTGAAAGCCTAGAGGAAGGGCCGTGGAGCCACACCAGCGACAGCACGCAGGCCAACTTGGTGCCTGCAGGCCAGCCAGGATGGTCCTGGCCCTGGGCGCTCTTCTGGAAGCTTTCCATTGCCCTGCCTGAGATACCCCTCCTGTCCCGTCCTCCACTGATTTTTTCCTTCCTCACCTCTGTCCGGAGAGAAATTCCAGCGAAAGGTATGGGTTACACATCCTCTTCTTTACAGGTGGCAGCCTGGCAACTCCTGCAGAAAGTCCAGCAGAGACCCGCTCACACTGGGCCACCCACAAAGCCGTGGCAAATCACTCCCTCCCACCAGCACAGCCCCGAGACTGCTGACGGGGCAGATAATATGGAGTCAGGCACAGCTTCAGGGGCTATTGCTGCCTGCAGCTCTGTTTATATTGAACTCAACACAGGCACATCTGGGGAGGGCCCGCCGGCAGGGTCAGGTTACCCAGGTCAGCTAATCCTCAGCCCTCAGGGAATCACATTGTTGAAAATGGACCTCGCTAAGGCAGAATAGAGGCCAAGGAATAAAAGGACACAATGCCATTTGCAGCACCGTAGGTGTGTCTAGAGGTAATCACGTGACTTGTAGTAAGTCCGAAAGTGAAAGACACATATCATATCATATGTCTTATAGGTGTGACCGAAAAATGGATACCAGGGCAGATATTTCCACGCAGAAGGGCAATCACAGATTCATTCAACAAACTTATGGTTCACCAATGGAAAGGTGTGTGGATTGGTTTCATTATGATATTGGGGTTAACAGACATATACAAACACAGGTGACATATATAATCACCAAAGACCTACAGAATACCAAGAGAAGACTACTCAACATTCTGTCATAAGGTACATGGGAATAGGATCCCAGGAAGAACAGACATATGTATATGTGTAAAAGAACCACATCTTCCACACCTACAACAAGCCAAACATTGTAATCAAATTTGCTGTAATAAAAAATAAAAAATTAAATTAAAAACACGAACAAGAAGTAGTGAGACAAACTTGAGGGGCTTTCTCCTGGCACATTCCATTCTAAATTCCAATCTAGAACAGGACTTCCATTGAGGCTCTGTTTCCCCAGTAACCAAATTTGGTAAGGGAGAACTGCTGCCACCTTGCGGCCGTTTCACACAAGAGCAGCTTTAATCCCAGCGCTAATGGTCAGTTGATATTCAAAATCATTGCAGGCCTGTAAATGACACCTGCCCTGAAAACAAATCCTCCGTTCATATATCAACCAAAAAATTCAAAGGACGTCCATATTTCAAAACGACAGTTTCAAAAGGCATATTTTACACACATTAGTGTTCTGCTTCTTTTTCTTTCTTTCTTTTTTGTTAAAAAAACGGGAATGGCAAAATGCTTCCCTCAGAATGGGCGAAAATATTTGCAAACGAATCAATGGACAAAGGTTTAATCTCCAATAGATAGAAAGAGCTCATGCAGCTTAATATTAAAAAAAAAGCAAACAACCCAATACAAAAATGGGCAGAAGATCTAAAGAGACGTTTCTTCAAAGAAGACACAGAGATGGCCAAGACGCATATGAAAAGCTGCTCAACATCACTAATTATTAGAGAAATGCAAATCAAAACTGCAATGAGGTATCAACTCACACATGTTAGAATCGGCATTATCAGAAAATCTACAAACAACGAATTCTGGGGAGGGTGTGGACAAAAGGATCCCTCTTCCACTAGTGGTGGAAATGTAAATTGATAGAGTCACTATGGAGAACAGTATGGAGTTTCCTTAAAAAAAGCTAGAAATAGAATTACCATATGATCCAGCAATCCCACTTCTGGGCATATACCCAGAGAAAACCATAAATCAAAAAGGCACATTCACCACAATGCTCATTTCAGCACTATATACAATAGCCAGGTAATGGAAACAACCTAAATACCCACAGACAGACGAATGGATAAAGATGTGGTACATATATAAAATGGAATATTACTCAGCCATAGGAAGGAATGAAACTGGGTCATTTGTAGCGACGTCGATGGATCTAGAGACTGTCATACAGAATGAAGTAAGTCAGAAAGAGAAAAACAAATATTGTATATTAATGCATATATGTGGAACCTAGAGAAATGGTACAGATGAACTGGTTTGCAGGGAAGAAATAGAGACACAGAGGTAGAGAACACACGTATGGACACCAAGTGTGGGAAGCCATGGGGAGGTGGTGTTGGGATGAGTTGGGAGATAGGGATTGACCTGTATACATGTATATGCATAAAATACATAACTAATAATAACCTGCTGTATAAAAAAATAAATAAAATTAAATTTCAAAATTTTAAGAAATAAAATTTAAAAATAAAACAGAAAAAAGTTCTTCCCTTCACACAGATGTATTTATATGAATGAATTATTTCCATGCTTATATCTATAAATACATAAAAGAGGAATAAAATCTAACTTGAACCAAAAACGAAAAAAAAAAACCTGAACCCACTAGTTAGACAGAGGAAAACCCTATCAGGGCACTTGCTCCAGCGGTAAACAATTCTGAAATTGGTCAGAGGTGGGGAATCATCTCCCATAGAGCCAGCAGCCCACTCCTACGCAAGGAGCGTCATCATTGCAAAGCGGGGGGCCATGCCGAGGTATTTGTGAGTAACCGTGAGCTGAGCCCGAGGCCAGCTGCTGTTGAACTTTTCCCACCCTTCCAAGGTAAAACACCTGAATATGTACAAGGGCTTGAAAGCCTAGAGGAAGGGCCGTGAAGCCACACCAGCGACAGCACGCAGGCCAACTTGGTGCCTGCAGGCCAGCCAGGATGGTCCTGGCCCTGGGCGCTCTTCTGGAAGCTTTCCATTGCCCTGCCTGAGATACCCCTCCTGTCCCTGTCCCCACTGCTTTTTTCCTTCCTCACCTCTGTCCGGAGAGAAATTCCAGCGGAAGGTATGGGTGACACATCCTCTTCTTTACAGGTGGCAGCATGGCAACTCCTGCAGAAAGTCCAGCAGAGACCCACTCACACCGGGCCACCCACAAAGCCGTGGCCCCTCACTCCCTCCCACCAGCACAGCCCCGAGACTGCTGACGGGGCAGAGAATATGGAGTCAGGCACAGCTTCAGGGGCTATTGCTGCCTGCAGCTCTGTTTATATTGACCTCAACCCAGGCACACCTGTGGAGGGCCGGCCGGCAGGGTCCGGCTACCCAGGTCAGCTAATCCTCAGCCCTCAGGGAATCACATTGTTGAAAATGGAGCTCACTAAGGCAGAATAGAAGCCAAGGAATAAAAGGACACAATGCCATTTGCAGCACCGTAGGTGTGTCTAGAGGTAATCATGTGACTTGTAGTAAGTCAGAAAGTGAAAGACACATATCATATCATATCTCTTATAGGTGTGACAGAAAAATGGATACCAGGGCAGATATTTCCACGCAGAAGGGCAATCACAGATTCATTCAACAAACTTATGGTTCACCAATGGAAAGGTGTGAGGATTGGTTTCATTATGATATTGGGGTTAACAGACATATACAAACACAGGTGACATATACAATCACCAAAGACCTACAGAATACCAAGAGAAGACTACGCAACATTCTGTCATAAGGTACATGGGAAAAGGATCCCAGGAAGAACAGACATATGTATATGTGTAAAAGAACCACATCTTCCACACCTACAACAAGCCAAACATTGTAATCAAATTTGCTGTAATAAAAAATAAAAAAATTAAATTAAAAACACGAACAAGAAGTAGTGAGACAAACTTGAGGGGCTTTCTCCTGGCACATTCCATTCTAAAATCCACTCTAGAGCACGACTTCCATTGAGGCTCTGTTTCCCCAGTAACCAGATTTGGTAAGGGAGAACTGCTGCCACCTTGTGGCCGTTTCACAAAACAGCAGCTTAATCCCAGCGCTAATGGTCAGTTGATATTCAAAATCATTGCAGGCCTGTAAATGACACCTGCCCTGAAAACAAATCCTGGGTTCATATATCGACCAAAAATTTCAAAGGACGTCCATATTTCAAAACGACAGTTTCAAAAGGCATATTTTACACACATTATTGTTCTGCTTCTTTTTCTTTCTTTCTTTCTTTGTTAAAAAAACGGGAATGGCAAAAAGCATCCCTCAGAATGGGCGAAAATATTTGCAAACGAATCAATGGACAAAGGTTTAATCTCCAATATATATAAAGAGCTCATGCAGCTTAATATTAAAAAAACAAACAACCCAATACAAAAATGGGCAGAAGATCTAAAGAGACGTTTCTTCAAAGAAGACACAGAGATGGCCAAGACGCACATGAAAAGCTGCTCAACATCACTAATTATTAGAGAAATGCAAATCAAAACTACAATGAGGTATCACCTCACACCTGTTAGAATCGGCATCATCAGAAAATCTACAAACAATGAATTCTGGGGAGGGTGTGGACAAAAGGATCCCTCTTCCACTAGTCGTGGAAATGTAAATTGATAGAGTCACTATGGAGAACAGTATGGAGTTTCCTTAAAAAAAGCTAGAAATAGAATTACCATATGATCCAGCAATCCCACTTCTGGGCATATATCCAGAGAAAACCATAAATCAAAAAGGCACATTCACCACAATGCTCATTTCAGCACTATTTACAATAGCCAGGTAATGGAAGCAACCTAAATACCCACAGACATACGAATGGATAAAGATATGGTACATATATAAAATGGAATATTACGCAGCCATAAGAAGGAATGAAACTGGGTCATTTGTAGAGACGTCGATGGATCTAGAGACAGTCATACAGAATTAAGTAAGTCAGTAAGAGAAAAAAAAATTTTGTATATTAATGCATATATGTGGAACCTAGAAATATGGTACAGATGAACTGGTTTGCAGGGAAGAAATAGAGACACAGAGGTAGAGAACACACGTATGGACACCAAGTGTGGGAAGCCATGGGGAGGTGGTGTTGGGATGATTTGGGGCATTGGGATTGACCTGTATACTTGTATATGCATAAAATACATAATTAATAATAACCTGCTGTATAAAAAAATAAATAAAATTAAATTTCAAAATTTTAAGAAATAAAATATAAAAATAAAACAGAAAAAAGGTCTTCCCTTCACACAGATGTATTTATATGAATGAATTATTTCCATGCTTATATCTATAAATACATAAAAGAGGAATAAAATCTAACTTGAACCAAAAAAGAAAAAAAAAAACCTGAACCCACGAGTTTGACAGAGGAAAACCCTATCTGGGCACTTGCTCCAGCGGTAAACAATTCTGAAATTGGTCAGAGGTGGGGAATCATCTCCCATAGAGCCAGCAGCCCACTCCTACGCAAGGAGTGTCCTCATTGCAAAGCTGGGGCCATGCCGAGACATCTGTGAGTAACCGTGAGCTGAGCCCCAGGCCAGCCGCTGTTGAACTTTTCCCACCCTTCCCAGGTAAAACACCTGAATATGTACAAGGGCTTGAAAGCCTAGAGGAAGGGCCGTGGAGCCACACCAGCGATAGCACTCAGGCCAACTTGTTGCCTGCAGGCCAGCCAGGATGGTCCTGGCCCTGGGCGCTCTTCTGGAAGCTTTCCATTGCCCTGCCTGAGATACCCCTCCTGTCCGGGCACCCACTGCTTTTTTCCTTCCTCACCTCTGTCTGGAGAGAAATTCCAGCGGAAGGTATGGGTGACACATCCTCTTCTTTACAGGTGGCAGCCTGGCAACTCCTGCAGAAAGTCCAGCAGAGACCCACTCACGGCGGGCCACCCACAAAGCCGTGGCCCCACACTCCCTCCCACCAGCACAGCCCGGAGACTGCTGACGGGGCAGAGAATATGGAGTCAGGCACAGCTTCAGGGGCTATTGCTGCCTGCAGCGCTGTTTATATTGACCTCAACCCAGGCACACCTGGGTAGCGCCGGCCGGCAGGGTCAGGCTACCCAGGTCAGCTAATCCTCAGCCCTCAGGGAATCACATTGTTGAAAATGGACCTCACTAAGGCAGAATAGAAGCCAAGGAATAAAAGGACACAATGCCATTTGCAGCACCGTAGGTGTGTCTAGAGGTAATCACGTGACTTGTAGTAAGTCAGAAAGTGAAAGACACATATCATATCATATCTCTTATAGGTGTGACCGAAAAATGGATACCAGGGCAGATATTTCCACGGAGAAGGGCAATCACAGATTCATTCAACAAACTTATGGTTCACCAATGGAAAGGTGTGAGGATTGGTTTCATTATGATATTGGGGTTAACAGACATATACAAACACAGGTGACATATATAATCACCAAAGACCTACAGAATACCAAGAGAAGACTACTCAACATTCTGTCATAAGGTACATGGGAAAAGGATCCCAGGAAGAACAGACATATGTATATGTGTAAAAGAACCACATCTTCCACACCTACAACAAGCCAAACATTGTAATCAAATTTGCTGTTATAAAAAATAAAAAACATTAAATTAAAAACACGAACAAGAAGTAGTGAGACAAACTTGAGGGGCTTTCTCCTGGCACATTCCATTCTAAAATCCACTCTAGAGCACGACTTCCATTGAGGCTCTGTTGCCCCATTAACCAGATTTGGTAAGGGAGAACTGCTGCCACCTTGTGGCCGTTTCACACAACAGCAGCTTAATCCCAGCGCTAATGGTCAGTTGATATTCAAAATCATTGCAGGCCTGTAAATGACACCTGCCCTGAAAACAAATCCTGGGTTCATATATCGACCAAAAATTTCAAAGGACGTCCATATTTCAAAACGACAGTTTCAAAAGGCATAATTTACACACATTAGTGTTCTGCTTCTTTTTCTTTCTTTCTTTCTTTGTTAAAAAAACGGGAATGGCAAAAAGCATCCCTCAGAATGGGCGAAAATATTTGCAAACGAATCAATGGACAAAGGTTTAATCTCCAATATATATAAAGAGCTCATGCAGCTTAATATTAAAAAAACAAACAACCCAATACAAAAATGGGCAGAAGATCTAAAGAGACGTTTCTTCAAAGAAGACACAGAGATGGCCAAGACGCACATGAAAAGCTGCTCAACATCACTAATTATTAGAGAAATGCAAATCAAAACTACAATGAGGTATCACCTCACACCTGTTAGAATCGGCATCATCAGAAAATCTACAAACAACGAATTCTGGGGAGGGTGTGGACAAAAGGATCCCTCTTCCACTAGTCGTGGAAATGTAAATTGATAGAGTCACTATGGAGAACAGTATGGAGTTTCCTTAAAAAAAGCTAGAAATAGAATTACCATATGATCCAGCAATCCCACTTCTGGGCATATACCCAGAGAAAACCATAAATCAAAAAGGCACATTCACCACAATGCTCATTTCAGCACTATTTACAATAGCCAGGTAATGGAAGCAACCTAAATCAACACAGACAGACGAATGATTAAAGATGTGGTACATATATAAAATGGAATATTACTCAGCCATAAGAAGGAATGAAATTGGGTCATTTGTAGAGACGTCGATGGATCTAGAGACTGTCATACAGAATGAAGTAAGTCAGAAAGAGAAAAGCAAATATTGTATATTAATGCATATATGTGGAACCTAGAAATATGGTACAGATGAACTGGTTTGCAGGGAAGAAATAGAGACACAGAGGTAGATAACACACGTAAGGACACCAAGTGTGGGAAGCCATGGGGAGGTGGTGTTGGGATGAGTTGGGAGACTGGGATTGACCTGTATACATGTATATGCATAAAATACATAACTAATAATAACCTGCTGTATAAAAAAATAAATAATATTAAATTTCAAAATTTTTAAAAATAAAATTTAAAAATAAAACAGAAAAAAGTTCTTCCCTTCACACAGATGTATTTATATGAATGAATTATTTCCATGCTTATATCTATAAATACATAAATGAGGAATAAAATCTAACTTGAACCAAAAAAGAAAAAAAAAACCTGAACCCACGAGTTAGACAGAGGAAAACCCTATCAGGGCACTTGCTCCAGCGGTAAACAATTCTGAAATTGGTCAGAGGTGGGGAATCATCTCCCATAGAGCCAGCAGCGCACTCCTACGCAAGGAGCGTCCTCATTGCAAAGCTGGGGGCCATGCCGAGGCATCTGTGAGTAACCGTGAGCTGAGCCCCAGGCCAGCTGCTGTTGAACTTTTCCCACCCTTCCCAGGTAAAACACCTGAATATGTACAAGGGCTTGAAAGCCTAGAGGAAGGGCCGTGGAGCCACACCAGCGACAGCACGCAGGCCAACTTGGTGCCTGCAGGCCAGCCAGGATGGTCCTGGCACTGGGCGCTCTTCTGGAAGCTTTCCATTGCCCTGCCTGAGATACCCCTCCTTTCCCGGCCCCCACTGCTTTTTTCCTTCCTCACCTATTTCCGAAGAGAAATTCCAGCGGAATGTATGGGTGACACATCCTCTTCTTTACAGGTGGAAGCCTGGCAACTCCTGCAGAAAGTCCAGCAGAGACCCACTCACACCGGGCCACCCACAAAGCCATGGCCCCTCACTCCCTCCCACCAGCACAGCCCCGGCACTGCTGACGGGGCAGAGAATATGGAGTCAGGCACAGCTTCAGGGGCTATTGCTGCCTGCAGCGCTGTTTATATTGACCTCAACCCAGGCACACCTGGGTAGCGCCGGCCGGCAGGGTCAGCCTACCCAGGTCAGCTAATCCTCAGCCCTCAGGGAATCACATTGTTGAAAATGGACCTCACTAAGGCAGAATAGAAGCCAAGGAATAAAAGGACACAATGCCATTTGCAGCACCGTAGGTGTGTCTAGAGGTAATCACGTGACTTGTAGTAAGTCAGAAAGTGAAAGACACATATCATATCATATCTCTTATAGGTGTGACCGAAAAATGGATACCAGGGCAGATATTTCCACGCAGAAGGGCAATCACAGATTCATTCAACAAACTTATGGTTCACCAATGGAAAGGTGTGAGGATTGGTTTCATTATGATATTGGGGTTAACAGACATATACAAACACAGGTGACATATATAATCACCAAAGACCTACAGAATACCAAGAGAAGACTACTCAACATTCTGTCATAAGGTACATGGGAAAAGGATCCCAGGAAGAACAGACATATGTATATGTGTAAAAGAACCACATCTTCCACACCTACAACAAGCCAAACATTGTAATCAAATTTGCTGTTATAAAAAATAAAAAAATTAAATTAAAAACACGAACAAGAAGTAGTGAGACAAACTTGAGGGGCTTTCTCCTGGCACATTCCATTCTAAATTCCAGTCTAGAACATGACTTCCATTGAGGCTCTGTTGCCCCATTAACCAGATTTGGTAAGGGAGAACTGCTGCCACCTTGTGGCCGTTTCACAAAACAGCAGCATAATCCCAGCGCTAATGGTCAGTTGATATTCAAAATCATTGCACGCCTGCAAATGACACCTGCCCTGGAAACAAATCCTGGGTTCATATATCGACCAAAAATTTCAAAGGACATCCATATTTCAAAACGACAGTTTCAAAAGGCATATTTTACACACATTAGTGTTCTGCTTCTTTTTCTTTCTTTCTTTTTTTGTTAAAAAAACGGGAAAGGCAAAAAGCATCCCTCAGAATGGGCGAAAATATTTGCAAATGAATCAATGGACAAAGGTTTAATCTCCAATATATATAAAGAGCTCATGCAGCTTAATATTAAAAAAACAAACAACCCAATACAAAAATGGGGAGAAGATCTAAAGAGACGTTTCTTCAAAGAAGACACAGAGATGGCCAAGACGCACATGAAAAGCTGCTCAACATCACTAATTATTAGAGAAATGCAAATCAAAACTACAATGAGGTATCAACTCACACATGTTAGAATCGGCATTATCAGAAAATCTACAAACAACGAATTCTGGGGAGGGTGTGGACAAAAGGATCCCTCTTCCACTAGTGGTGGAAATGTAAATTGATAGAGTCACTATGGAGAACAGTATGGAGTTTCCTTAAAAAAAGCTAGAAATAGAATTACCATATGATCCAGCAATCCCACTTCTGGGCATATACCCAGAGAAAACCATAAATCAAAAAGGCACATTCACCACAATGCTCATTTCAGCACTATTTACAATAGCCAGGTAATGGAAGCAACCTAAATACCCACAGACAGACGAATGGATAAAGATGTGGTACATATATAAAATGGAATATTACTCAGCCATAGGAAGGAATGAAACTGGGTCATTTGTAGCGACGTCGATGGATCTAGAGACTGTCATACAGAATGAAGTAAGTCAGAAAGAGAAAAACAAATATTGTATATTAATGCATGTATGTGGAACCTAGAGAAATGGTACAGATGAACTGGTTTGCAGGGAAGAAATAGAGACACAGAGGTAGAGAACACACGTATGGACACCAAGTGTGGGAAGCCATGGGGAGGTGGTGTTGGGATGATTTGGGAGATTGGGATTGACCTGTATACATGTATATGCATAAAATACATAACTAATAATAACCTGCTGTATAAAAAAATAAATAAAATTAAATTTCAAAATTTTAAGAAATAAAATTTAAAAATAAAACAGAAAACAGTTCTTCCCTTCACACAGATGTATTTATATGAATGAATTATTTCCATGCTTATATCTATAAATACATAAAAGAGGAATAAAATCTAACTTGAACCAAAAACGAAAAAAAAAAACCTGAACCCACTAGTTAGACAGAGGAAAACCCTATCAGGGCACTTGCTCCAGCGGTAAACAATTCTGAAATTGGTCAGAGGTGGGGAATCATCTCCCATAGAGCCAGCAGCCCACTCCTATGCAAGGAGCGTCATCATTGCAAAGCGGTGGGCCATGCCGAGGCATCTGTGAGTAACCGTGAGCTGAGCCCCAGGCCAGCTGGTGTTGAACTTTTCCCACCCTTCCAAGGTAAAACACCTGAATATGTACAAGGGCTTGAAAGCCTAGAGGAAGGGCCGTGAAGCCACACCAGCCACAGCACGCAGGCCAACTTGGTTCCTGCAGGCCAGCCAGGATGGTCCTGGCCCTGGGCGCTCTTCTGGAAGCTTTCCATTGCCCTGTCTGAGATACCCCTCCTGTCCCTGTCCCCACTGCTTTTTTCCTTCCTCACCTCTGTCCGGAGAGAAATTCCAGCGGAAGGTATGGGTGACACATCCTCTTCTTTACAGGTGGCAGCCTGGCAACTCCTGCAGAAAGTCCAGCAGAGACCCACTCACACCGGGCCACCCACAAAGCCGTGGCCCCTCACTCCCTCTCACCAGCACAGCCCCGAGACTGCTGACGGGGCAAAGAATATGGAGTCAGGCACAGCTTCAGGGGCTATTGCTGCCTGCAGCTCTGTTTATATTGACCTCAACCCAGGCACACCTGTGGAGGGCCGGCCGGCAGGGTCCGGCTACCCAGGTCAGCTAATCCTCAGCCCTCAGGGAATCACATTGTTGAAAATGGACCTCGCTAAGGCAGAATAGAAGCCAAGGAATAAAAGGACACAATGCCATTTGCAGCACCGTAGGTGTGTCTAGAGGTAATCATGTGACTTGTAGTAAGTCAGAAAGTGAAAGACACATATCATATCATATCTCTTATAGGTGTGACAGAAAAATGGATACCAGGGCAGATATTTCCACGCAGAAGGGCAATCACAGATTCATTAAACAAACTTATGGTTCACCAATGGAAAGGTGTGAGGATTGGTTTCATTATGATATTGGGGTTAACAGACATATACAAACACAGGTGACATATACAATCACCAAAGACCTACAGAATACCAAGAGAAGACTACGCAACATTCTGTCATAAGGTACATGGGAAAAGGATCCCAGGAAGAACAGACATATGTATATGTGTAAAAGAACCACATCTTCCACACCTACAACAAGCCAAACATTGTAATCAAATTTGCTGTAATAAAAAATAAAAAATTAAATTAAAAACACGAACAAGAAGTAGTGAGACAAACTTGAGGGGCTTTCTCCTGGCACATTCCATTCTAAATTCCACTCTAGAGCACGACTTCCATTGAGGCTCTGTTGCCCCAGTAACCAGATTTGGTAAGGGAGAACTGCTGCCACCATGTGGCCGTTTCACAAAACAGCAGCTTTAATCCCAGCGCTAATGGTCAGTTGATATTCAAAATCATTGCAGGCTTGTAAATGACACCTGCCCTAAACCAAATCCTGGGGTCATATATCGACCAAAAAATTCAAAGGACGTCGATATTTCAAAACGACAGTTTCAAAAGGCATATTTTACACACATTATTGTTCTGCTTCTTTTTCTTTCTTTCCTTTTTGGTTAAAAAAACGGGAATGGCAAAAAGCATCCCTCAGAATGGTCGAAAATATTTGCAAACGAATCAATGGACAAAGGTTTAATCTCCAATAGATAGAAAGAGCTCATGCAGCTTAATATTAAAAAAAAAGCAAACAACCCAATACAAAAATGGGCAGAAGATCTAAAGAGACGTTTCTTCAAAGAAGACACAGAGATGGCCAAGACGCACATGAAAAGCTGCTCAACATCACTAATTATTAGAGAAATGCAAATCAAAACTACAATGAGGTATCACCTCACACCTGTTAGAATCGGCATCATCAGAAAATCTACAAACAACGAATTCTGGGGAGGGTGTGGACAACAGGATCCCTCTTCCACTAGTGGTGGAAATGTAAATTGATACAGTCACGATGGAGAACAGTATGGAGTTTCCTTCAAAAAACTAGAAATAGAATTACCATATGATCCAGCAATCCCACTTCTCGGCATATACCCAGAGAAAACCATAAATCAAAATGGCACATCCACTACAATTCTCATTTCAGCACTATTTACAATAGCCAGGTAATGGAAGCAAGCTAAATACCCTCAGACAGACGAATGGATAAAGATGTGGTACATATATAAAATGGAATGTTACTCAGCCATAAGAAGGAATGAAACTGGGTCATTTGTAGAGATGTCGATGGATCTAGAGACTGTCATACAGAATGAAGTAAGTCAGAAAGAGAAAAACAAATATTGTATAATAATGCATACATGTGGAACCTAGAAAAATGGTACAGATGAACTGGTTTGCAGGGAAGAAATAGAGACACAGAGGTAGAGAACACACGTATGGACACCAAGTGTGGGAAGCCATGGGGTGGTGGTGGTGAGATGAGTTGGGAGATTGGGATTGACCTTTATACATGTATATGCGTAAAATACATAACTAATAATAACCTGCTGTATAAAAAAATAAATTAAATTAAATTTCAAAATTTTAAAAAATAAAATTAAAAATAAATCAGAAAAAAGTTCTTCCCTTCACACAGATGTATTTATATGAATGAATTATTTCCATGCTTATATCTATAAATACATAAAAGAGGAATAAAATCTAACTTGAACCAAAAAAGAAATAAAAATCTGAACCCACCAGTTAGACAGAGGAAAACCCTATCAGGGCACTTGCTCCAGTGTTAAACAATTCTGAAATTGGTCAGAGGTGGGGAATCATCTCCCATAGAGCCAGCAGCCCACTCCTACGCAAGGAGCGTCCTCATTGCAAGGCTGGGGGCCATTCCGAGGCATCTCTGAGTAACCGTGAGCTGAGTCCCAGGCCAGCTGCTGCTGAACTGTTCCCACCCTTCCCAGGTAAAACACCTGAATATGTACAAGGGCTTGAAAGCCTAGAGGAAGGGCCGTGGAGCCACACCAGCGACAGCACGCAGGCCAACTTGGTGCCTGCAGGCCAGCCAGGATGGTCCTGGCACTGGGCGCTCTTCTGGAAGCTTTCCATTGCCCTGCCTGAGATACCCCTCCTGTCCCGTCCTCCACTGCTTTTTTCCTTCCTCACCTCTGTCCGGAGAGAAATTCCAGCAAAAGGTATGGGTGACACATCCTCTTCTTTACAGGTGGCAGTCTGGCAACTCCTGCAGAAAGTCCAGCAGAGACCCACTCACACCGGGTCACCCACAAAGCCGTGGCCCCTCACTCCCTCCCACCAGCACAGCACCGAGACTGCTGACGGGACAGAGAATATGGAGTCAGGCACAGCTTCAGGGGCTATTGCTGCCTGCAGCGCTGTTTATATTGACCTCAACACAGGCACACCTGGGGAGGGCCGGCCGGCAGGGTCAGGTTACACAGGTCAGCTAATCCTCAGCCCTCAGGGAATCACATTGTTGAAAATGGACCTCGCTAAGGCAGAATAGAAGCCAAGGAATAAAAGGACACAATGCCATTTGCAGCACCGTAGGTGTGTCTAGAGGTAATCACGTGCCTTGTAGTAAGTCCGAAAGTCAAAGACACATATCATATCATATCTCTTATAGGTGTGACCGAAAAATGGATACCAGGGCAGATATTTCCACGGAGAAGGGCAATCACAGATTCATTCAACAAACTTATGGTTCACCAATGGAAAGGTGTGAGGATTGGTTTCATTATGATATTGGGGTTAACAGACATATACAAACACAGGTGACATATATAATCACCAAAGACCTACAGAATACCAAGAGAAGACTACTCAACATTCTGTCATAAGGTACATGGGAAAAGGATCCCAAGAAGAAGAGACATATGTATATGTGTAAAAGAACCACATCTTCCACACCTACAACAAGCCAAACATTGAAATCAAATTTGCTGTAATAAAAAAATAAAAAAATAAATTAAAAACACGAACAAGAAGTAGTGAGACAAACTTGAGGGGCTTTTTCCTGGCACATTCCATTCTAAATTCCAATCTAGAACACGACTTCCATTGAGGCTCTGTTACCCCAGTAACCAGATTTGTTAAGGGAGAACTGCTGCCACCTTGTGGCCGTTTCACACAACAACAGCTTTAATCCCAGCGCTAGTGGTCAGTTGATATTCAAAATCCTTGCAGGCCTGTAAATGACACCTGCCCTGAACAAAAATCCTGGGGTCATATATCGACCAAAAAATTCAAAGGACGTCCATATTTCAAAACGACAGTTTCAAAAGGCATATTTTACACACATTAGTGTTCTGCTTCTTTTTCTTTCTTTCTTTCTTTGTTAAAAAAATGGGAATGGCAAAAGGCTTCCCTCAGAATGGGCGAAAATATTTGCAAACGAATCAATGGACAAAGGTTTAATCTCCAATATATATAAAGAGCTCATGCAGCTTAATATTAAAAAAACAAACAACCCAATACAAAAATGGGCAGAAGATCTAAAGAGACGTTTCTTCAAAGAAGACACAGAGATGGCCAAGACGCACATGAAAAGCTGCTCAACATCACTAATTATTAGAGAAATGCAAATCAAAACTACAATGAGGTATCACCTCACACCTGTTAGAATCGGCATCATTAGAAAATCTACAAACAACAAATTCTGGGGAGGGTGTGGACAAAAGGATCCCTCTTCCACTAGTGGTGGAAATGTAAATTGATACAGTCAAGATGGAGAACAGTGTGGAGTTTCCTTCAAAAAACTAGAAATAGAATTACCATATGATCCAGCAATCCCATTTCTGGGCATATACCCAGAGAAAACCATAATTCAAAAAGGCACATTCACCACAATGCTCATTTCAGCACTATTTACAATAGCCAGGTAATGGAAGCAACCTAAATACCCACCGACAGACGAATGGATAAAGATGTGGTACATATATAAAATGGAATATTACTCAGCCATAAGAAGGAATGAAACTGGGTCATTTGTAGAGACGTCGATGGATCTAGAGACTGTCATACAGAATGAAGTAAGTCAGAAAGAGAAAAACAAATATTGTATATTAATGCATATATGTGGAACCTAGAAAAATGGTACAGATGAACTGGTTTGCAGGGAAGAAATAGAGACACAGAGGTAGAGAACTCACGTATGGACACCAAGTGTGGGAAGCCATGGGGTGGTGGTGGTGGGATGAGTTGGGAGATTGGGATTGACCTGTATACATGTATATGCGTAAAATACATAACTAATAATAACCTGCTGTATAAAAAAATAAATTAAATTAAATTTCAAAATTTTAAAAAATAAAATTAAAAAATAAAACAGAAAAAATTCTTCCCTTCACACAGATGTATTTATATGAATGAATTATTTCCATGCTTATATCTATAAATACATAAAAGAGGAATAAAATCTAACTTGAACCAAAAAAGAAATAAAAATCTGAACCCACCAGTTAGACAGAGGAAAACCCTATCAGGGCATTTGCTCCAGTGGTAAACAATTCCGAAATTGGTCAGAGGTGGGGAATCATCTCCCATAGAGCCAGCAGCCCACTCCTACGCAAGGAGCTTCCTCATTGCAAGGCTGGGGGCCATGCCGAGGCATCTGTGAGTAACCGTGAGCTGAGTCCCAGGCCAGCTGCTGCTGAACTGTTCCCACCCTTCCCAGGTAAAACACCTGAATATGTACAAGGGCTTGAAAGCCTAGAGGAAGGGCCGTGGAGCCACACCAGCGACAGCACGCAGGCCAACTTGTTGCCTGCAGGCCAGCCGGGAAGGTCGTGGCCCTGGGCGCTCTTCTGGAAACTTTCCATTGCCCTGCCTGAGATACCCCTCCTGTCCCGACCCCACTACATTTTTCCTTCCTCACCTCTGTCCGGAGAGAAATTCCAGCGAAAGGTATGGGTGACACATCCTCTTCTTTACAGGTGGCAGCCTGGCAACTCCTGCAGAAAGTCCAGCAGAGACCCGCTCACACTGGGCCACCCACAAAGCCGTGGCAAATCACTCCCTCCCACCAGCACAGCCCCGAGACTGCTGACGGGGCAGATAATATGGAGTCAGGCACAGCTTCAGGGGCTATTGCTGCCTGCAGCTCTGTTTATATTGAACTCAACACAGGCACATCTGGGGAGGGCCCGCCGGCAGGGTCAGGTTACCCAGGTCAGCTAATCCTCAGCCCTCAGGGAATCACATTGTTGAAAATGGACCTCGCTAAGGCAGAATAGACGCCAAGGAATAAAAGGACACAATGCCATTTGCAGCACCGTAGGTGTGTCTAGAGGTAATCACGTGACTTGTAGTAAGTCCGAAAGTGAAAGACACATATCATATCATATGTCTTATAGGTGTGACCGAAAAATGGATACCAGGGCAGATATTTCCACGGAGAAGGGCAATCACAGATACATTCAACAAACTTATGGTTCACCAATGGAAAGGTGTGTGGATTGGTTTCATTATGATATTGGGGTTAACAGACATATACAAACACAGGTGACATATATAATCACCAAAGACCTACAGAATACCAAGAGAAGACTACTCAACATTATGTCATAAGGTACATGGGAATAGGATCCCAGGAAGAACAGACATATGTATATGTGTAAAAGAACCACATCTTCCACACCTACAACAAGCCAAACATTGTAATCAAATTTGCTGTAATAAAAAATAAAAAATTAAATTAAAAACACGAACAAGAAGTAGTGAGACAAACTTGAGGGGCTTTCTCCTGGCACATTCCATTCTAAATTCCAATCTAGAACACGACTTCCATTGAGGCTCTGTTTCCCCAGTAACCAGATTTGGTAAGGGAGAACTGCTGCCACCTTGCGGCCGTTTCACACAAGAGCAGCTTTAATCCCAGCGCTAATGGTCAGTTGATATTCAAAATCATTGCAGGCCTGTAAATGACACCTGCCCTGAAAACAAATCCTCCGTTCATATATCGACCTAAAAATTCAAAGGACGTCCATATTTCAAAACGACAGTTTCAAAAGGCATATTTTACACACATTAGTGTTCTGCTTCTTTTTCTTTCTTTCTTTTTTGTTAAAAAAACGGGAATGGCAAAATGCTTCCCTCAGAATGGGCGAAAATATTTGCAAACGAATCAATGGACAAAGGTTTAATCTCCAATAGATAGAAAGAGCTCATGCAGCTTAATATTAAAAAAAAGCAAAAAACCCAATACAAAAATGGGCAGAAGATCTAAAGAGACGTTTCTTCAAAGAAGACACAGAGATGGCCAAGACGCACATGAAAAGCTGCTCAACGTCACTAATTATTAGAGAAATGCAAATCAAAACTACAATGAGTTATCACCTCACACCTGTTAGAATCGGCATCATCAGAAAATCTACAAACAACGAATTCTGGGGAGGGTGTGGACAACAGGATCCTTCTTCCACTAGTGGTGGAAATGTAAATTGATACAGTCACGATGGAGAACAGTATGGAGTTTCCTTAAAAAAACTAGAAATAGAATTACCATATGATCCAGCAATCCCACTTCTGGGCATATACCCAGAGAAAACCATAAATCAAAAAGGCACATTCACCACGATGCTCATTTCAGCACTATTTACAATAGCCAGGTAATGGAAGCAACCTAAATACCCACAGACAGACGAATGGATAAAGATGTGGTACATATATAAAATGGAATGTTACTCAGCCATAAGAAGGAATGAAACTGGGTCATTTGTAGAGACGTCGATGGATCTAGAGACTGTCATACAGAAAGAAGTAAGTCAGAAAGAGAAAAACAAATATTGTATATTAATGCATATATATGGAACCTAGAAAAATGGTACAGATGAACTGGTTTGCAGGGAAGTAATAGACACACAGAGGCAGAGAACACACGTATGGACACCAAGAGTGGGAAGCCATGGGATTGTGCGGGTGGGATGAGTTGGGAGATTGGGATTGACCTGTATACATGTATATGCATGAAATACATAACTAATAATAACCTGCTATATAAAAAAATAAATAAAATTAAATTTCAAAATTTTGAAAAATAAAATTTTAAAATAAAACAGAAAAAAGTTCTTCCCATTCACACAGATGTATTTATATGAATGAATTATTTCCATGCTTATATCTATAAATACATAAAAGAGGAATAAAATCTAACTTGAACCAAAAAAGAAAAAAAAAACTGAACCCACCAGTTAGACAGAGGAAAACCCTATCAGGGCACTTGCTCCAGCAGTAAACACTTCTGAAATTGGTCAGAGGTGGGGAATCATCTCCCATAGAGACAGCAGCCCACTCCTATGCAAGGAGCGTCCTCATTGCAAAGCTGGGGGACATGCCGAGGCATCTGTGAGTAACCGTGAGCTGAGCCATAGGCCAGCTGCTGTTGAACTTTTCCACCCTTTCCAGGTAAAACACCTGAATATGTACAAGGGCTTGAAAGCCTAGAGGAATGGCCGTGGAGCCACACCAGTGACAACACGCAGGCCAACTTGGTGCCTGCAGGCCAGCCACGAAGGTCCTGGCCCTGGGCACTCTTCTGGAAGCTTTCCATTGCCCTGCCTGAGATACCCCTCCTGTCCAGGCACCCACTGCTTTTTTCCTTCATCACCTCTGTCCGGACAGAAATTCCAGCGGAAGGTATGGGTGACACATCCTCTTCTTTACAGGTGGCAGCCTGGCAACTCCTGCAGAAAGTCCAGCAGAGACCCACTCACACCGGGCCACCCACAAAGCCGTGGCCCCTCACTCCCTCCCACCAGCACAGCCCCGAGACTGCTGACGGGGCAGAGAATATGGAGTCAGGCACAGCTTCAGGGGCTTTTGCTGCCTGCAGCGCTGTTTATATTGACCTCAACCCAGGCACACCTGGTTAGGGCCGGCCGGCAGGGTCAGGCTACCCAGGTCAGCTAATCCTCAGCCCTCAGGGAATCACATTGTTGAAAATGGACCTCGCTAAGGCAGAATAGAAGCCAAGGAATAAAAGGGCACAATGCCATTTGCAGCACCGTAGGTGTGTCTAGAGGTAATCACGTGACTTGTAGTAAGTCAGAAAGTGAAAGACACATATCATATCATATCTCTTATAGGTGTGACCGAAAAATGGATACAAGGGCAGATATTTCCACGGAGAAGGGCAATCACAGATTCATTCAACAAACTTATGGTTCACCAATGGAAAGGTGTGAGGATTGGTTTCATTATGATATTGGGGTTAACAGACATATACAAACACAGGTGACATATATAATCACCAAAGACCTACAGAATACCAAGAGAAGACTACTCAACATTCTGTCATAAGGTACATGGGAAAAGGATCCCAGGAAGAACAGACATATGTATATGTGTAAAAGAACCACATCTTCCACACCTACAACAAGCCAAACATTGTAATCAAATTTGCTGTAATAAAAAATAAAAAATTAAATTAAAAACACGAACAGAAGTAGTGAGACAAAATTGAGGGTCTTTCTCCTGGCACATTCCATTCTAAATTCCAATCTAGAACACGACTTCCATTGGGGCTCTGTTTCCCCAGTAAGCAGATTTGGTAAGGGAGAACTGCTGCCACCTTGCGGCCGTTTCACACAAGAGCAGCTTTAATCCCAGCGCTAATGGTCAGTTGATATTCAAAATCATTGGAGGCCTGTAAATGACACCTGCCCTGGAAACATATTCTTGTTTCATATATCGACCAAAAATTTTAAAGGACGTCCATAATTCAAAACGACAGTTTCAAAAGGCATATTTTACACACATTAGTGTTCTGCTTCTTTTTCTTTCTTTCTTTTTTTGTTAAAAAAGCGGGAATGGCAAAAAGCATCCCTCAGAATGGGCGAAAATATTTGCAAATGAATCAATGGACAAAGGTTTAATCTCCAATATGTATAAAGAGCTCATGCAGCTTAATATTAAAAAAACAAACAACCCAATACAAAAATGGGCAGAAGATCTAAAGAGACGTTTCTTCAAAGAAGACACAGAGATGGCCAAGACGCACATGAAAAGCTGCTCAACATCACTAATTATTAGAGAAATGCAAATCAAAACTACAATGAGGTATCACCTCACACCTGTTAGAATCGGCATCATCAGAAAATCTACAAACAACGAATTCTGGGGAGGGTGTGGACAAAAGGATCCCTCTTCCACTAGTGGTGGAAATGTAAATTGATAGAGTCACTATGGAGAACAGTATGGAGTTTCCTTCAAAAAACTAGAAATAGAATTACCATATGATCCAGCAATCCCACTTCTGGGCATATACCCAGAGAAAACCATAAATCAAAAAGGCACATTCACCACAATGCTCATTTCAGCACTATTTACAATAGCCAGGTAATGGAAGCAACCTAAATCAACACAGACAGACGAATGATTAAAGATGTGGTACATATATAAAATGGAATATTACTCAGCCATAAGAAGGAATGAAATTGGGTCATTTGTAGAGACGTCGATGGATCTAGAGACTGTCATACAGAATGAAGTAAGTCAGAAAGAGAAAAACAAATATTGTATATTAATGCATATATGTGGAACCTAGAAATATGGTACAGATGAACTGGTTTGCAGGGAAGAAATAGAGACACAGAGGTAGATAACACACGTATGGACACCAAGTGTGGGAAGCCATGGGGAGGTGGTGTTGGGATGAGTTGGGAGACTGGGATTGACCTGTATACATGTATATGCATAAAATACATAACTAATAATAACCTGCTGTATAAAAAATAAATAATATTAAATTTCAAAATTTTTAAAAATAAAATTTAAAAATAAAACAGAAAAAAGTTCTTCCCTTCACACAGATGTATTTATATGAATGAATTATTTCCATGCTTATATCTATAAATACATAAAAGAGGAATAAAATCTAACTTGAACCAAAAAAGAAAAAGAAAACCTGAACCCACGAGTTAGACAGAGGTAAACCCTATCAGGGCACTTGCTCCAGCGGTAAACAATTCTGAAATTGGTCAGAGGTGGGGAATCATCTCCCATAGAGCCAGCAGCGCACTCCTACGCAAGGAGCGTCCTCATTGCAAAGCTGGGGGCCATGCCGAGGCATCTGTGAGTAACAGTGAGCTGAGCCCCAGGCCAGCTGCTGTTGAACTTTTCCCACCCTTCCCAGGTAAAACACCTGAATATGTACAAGGGCTTGAAAGCCTAGAGGAAGGACCGTGGAGCCACACCAGCGACAGCACGCAGGCCAACTTGGTGCCTGCAGGCCAGCCAGGATGGTCCTGGCCCTGGGCGCTCTTCTGGAAGATTTCCATTGCCCTGCCTGAGATACCCCTCCTTTCCCGGCACCCACTGCTTTTTTCCTTCCTCACCTATTTCCGGAGAGAAATTCCAGCGGAATGTATGGGTGACACATCCTCTTCTTTACAGGTGGAAGCCTGGCAACTCCTGCAGAAAGTCCAGCAGAGACCCACTCACACCGGGCCACCCACAAAGCCATGGCCCCTCACTCCCTCCCACCAGCACAGCCCCGACACTGCTGACGGGGCAGAGAATATGGAGTCAGTCACAGCTTCAGGGGCTATTGCTGCCTGCAGCGCTGTTTATATTGACCTCAACCCAGGCACACCTGGGTAGCGCCGGCCGGCAGGGTCAGGCTACCCAGGTCAGCTAATCCTCAGCCCTCAGGGAATCACATTGTTGAAAATGGACCTCACTAAGGCAGAACAGAAGCCAAGGAATAAAAGGACACAATGCCATTTGCAGCACCGTAGGTGTGTCTAGAGGTAATCACGTGACTTGTAGTAAGTCAGAAAGTGAAAGACACATATCATATCATATCTCTTATAGGTGTGACCGAAAAATGGATACCAGGGCAGATATTTCCACGCAGAAGGGCAATCACAGATTCATTCAACAAACTTATGGTTCACCAATGGAAAGGTGTGAGGATTGGTTTCATTATGATATTGGGGTTAACAGACATATACAAACACAGGTGACATATATAATCACCAAAGACCTACAGAATACCAAGAGAAGACTACTCAACATTCTGTCATAAGGTACATGGGAAAAGGATCCCAGGAAGAACAGACATATGTATATGTGTAAAAGAACCACATCTTCCACACCTACAACAAGCCAAACATTGTAATCAAATTTGCTGTTATAAAAAATAAAAAAATTAAATTAAAAACACGAACAAGAAGTAGTGAGACAAACTTGAGGGGCTTTCTCCTGGCACATTCCATTCTAAATTCCAGTCTAGAACATGACTTCCATTGAGGCTCTGTTGCCCCAGTAACCAGATTTGGTAAGGGAGAACTGCTGCCACCTTGTGGCCGTTTCACAAAACAGCAGCATAATCCCAGCGCTAATGGTCAGTTGATATTCAAAATCATTGCAGGACTGCAAATGACACCTGCTTTGGAAACAAATCCTGGGTTCATATATCGACCAAATATTTCAAAGGACATCCATATTTCAAAACGACAGTTTCAAAAGGCATATTTTACACACATTAGTGTTCTGCTTCTTTTTCTTTCTTTCTTTTTTTGTTAAAAAAACGGGAATGGCAAAAAGCATCCCTCACAATGGGCGAAAATATTTGCAAACGAATCAATGGACAAAGGTTTAATCTCCAATATATATAAAGAGCTCATGCAGCTTAATATTAAAAAAACAAACAACCCAATACAAAAATGGGCATAAGATCTAAAGAGACGTTTCTTCAAAGAAGACACAGAGATGGCCAAGACGCACATGAAAAGCTGCTCAACATCACTAATTATTAGAGAAATGCAAATCAAAACTACAATGAGGTATCAACTCACACATGTTAGAATCGGCATTATCAGAAAATCTACAAACAACGAATTCTGGGGAGGGTGTGGACAAAAGGATCCCTCTTCCACTAGTGGTGGAAATGTAAATTGATAGAGTCACTATGGAGAACAGTATGGAGTTTCCTTAAAAAAAGCTAGAAATAGAATTACCATATGATCCAGCAATCCCACTTCTGGGCATATACCCAGAGAAAACCATAAATCAAAAAGGCACATTCACCACAATGCTCATTTCAGCACTATTTACAATAGCCAGGTAATGGAAGCAACCTAAATACCCACAGACAGACGAATGGATAAAGATGTGGTACATATATAAAATGGAATATTACTCAGCCATAGGAAGGAATGAAACTGGGTCTTTTGTAGCGACGTCGATGGATCTAGAGACTGTCATACAGAATGAAGTAAGTCAGAAAGAGAAAAACAAATATTGTATATTAATGCATATATGTGGAACCTAGAGAAATGGTACAGATGAGCTGGTTTGCAGGGAAGAAATAGAGACACAGAGGTAGAGAACACACGTATGGACACCAAGTGTGGGAAGCCATGGGGAGGTGGTGTTGGGATGAGTTGGGAGATTGGGATTGACCTGTATACATGTATATGCATAAAATACATAACTAATAATAACCTGCTGTATAAAAAAATATATAAAATTAAATTTCAAAATTTTAAGAAATAAAATTTAAAAATAAAACAGAAAAATGTTCTTCCCTTCACACAGATGTATTTATATGAATGAATTATTTCCATGCTTATATCTATAAATACATAAAAGAGGAATAAAATCCAACTTGAACCAAAAACGAAAAAAAAAACCTGAACCCACGAGTTAGACAGAGGAAAACCCTATCAGGGCACTTGCTCCAGCGGTAAACAATTCTGAAATTGGTCAGAGGTGGGGAATCATCTCCCATAGAGCCAGCAGCCCACTCCTACGCAAGGAGCATCATCATTGCAAAGCGGTGGGGCATGCCGAGGCATCTGTGAGTAACCGTGAGCTGAGCCCCAGGCCAGCTGCTGTTGAACTTTTCCCACCCTTCCCAGGTAAAACACCTGAATATGTACAAGGGCTTGTAAGCCTAGAGGAAGGGCCGTGGAGCCACACCAGCGACAGCACGCAGGCCAACTTGGTGCCTGCAGGACATCCAGCAAGGTCCTGGCCCTGGGCGCTCTTCTGGAAGCTTTCCATTGCCCTGCCTGAGATACCCCTCCTGTCCCGGCCCCCACTGCTTTTTTCCTTCCTCACCTCTGTCCAGAGAGAAATTCCAGCGGAAGGTATGGGTGACACATCCTCTTCTTTACAGGTGGAAGCCTGGCAACTCCTGGAGAAAGTCCAGCAGAGACCCACTCACACCGGGCCACCCACAAAGCCATGGCCCCTCACTCCCTCCCACCAGCACAGCCCCGACACTGCTGACGGGTCAGAGAATATGGAGTCAGGCACAGCTTCAGGGGCTAATGCTGCCTGCAGCGCTGTTTATATTGACCTCAACCCAGGCACACCTGGGGAGTGCCGGCCGGCAGGGTCAGGCTACCCAGGTCAGCTAATCCTCAGCCCTCAGGGAATCACATTGTTGAAAATGGACCTCGCTAAGGCAGAATAGAAGCCAAGGAATAAAAGGACACAATGCCATTTGCAGCACCGTAGGTGTGTCTAGAGGTAATCACTTGACTTGTAGTAAGTCCGAAAGTGAAAGACACATATCATATCATATCTCTTATAGGTGTGACTGAAAAATGGATACCAGGGCAGATATTTCCACGGAGAAGGGCAATCACAGATTCATTCAACAAACTTATGGTTCACCAATGGAAAGGTGTGAGGATTGGTTTCATTATGATATTGGGGTTAACAGACATATACAAACACAGGTGACATATATAATCACCAAAGACCTACAGAATACCAAGAGAAGACTACTCAACATTCTGTCATAAAGTACATGGGAAAAGGATCCCAGGAAGAACAGACATATGTGTATGTGTAAAAGAACCACATCTTCCACACCTACAACAAGCCAAACATTGTAATCAAATTTGCTGTAATAAAAAATAAAAAATTAAATTAAAAACACGAACAAGAAGTAGTGAGACAAATTTGAGGGGCTTTCTCCTGGCTCATTCCATTCTAAAATCCACTCTAGAGCACGACTTCCATTGAGGCTCTGTTTCCCCAGTAACCAGATTTGGTAAGGGAGAACTGCTGCCACCTTGTGGCCGTTTCACACAACAGCAGCTTTAATCCCAGCGCTAATGGTCAGTTGATATTCAAAATCATTGCAGGCCTGTAAATGACACCTGCCATGAAAACAAATCCTGGGTTCATATATCGACCAAAAAATTCAAAGGAGGTCCATATTTCAAAACGACAGTTTCAAAAGGCATATTTTACACACATTAGTGTTCTGCTTCTTTTTCTTTCTTTCTTTTTTTGTTAAAAAAACGGGAATGGCAAAAAATCATCCCTGAGAATAGGCGAAAATATTTGCAAACGAATCAAAGGACAAAGGTTTAATATCCAATATATTTAAAGAGCTCATGCAGCTTAATATTAAAAAAACAAACAACCCAATACAAAAATGGGCATAAGATCTAAAGAGACGTTTCTTCAAAGCAGACACAGAGATGGCCAAGACGCACATGAAAAGCTGCTGAACATCACTAATTATTAGAGAAATGCAAATCAAAACTACAATGAGGTATCACCTCACACCTGTTACAATTGGCATCATCAGAAAATCTACAAACAACGAATTCTGGGGAGGGTGTGGACAAAAGGATCCCTCTTCCACTTGTGGTGGAAATGTAAATTGATACAGTCACGATGGAGAACAGTATGGAGTTTCCTTAAAAAAAGCTAGAAATAGAATTAACATATGATCCAGCAATCCCACTTCTGGGCATATACCCAGAGAAAACCATAATTCAAAAAGGCACATTCACCACAATGCTCATTTCAGCACTATTTACAATAGCCAGGTAATGGAAGCAACCTAAATACCCTCAGACAGACGAATGGATAAAGATGTGGTACATATATAAAATGGAATATTACTCAGCCATAAGAAGGAATGAAACTGGGTCATTTGTAGAGACGTCGATGGATCTAGAGACTGTCATACAGAATGAAGTAAGTCAGAAAGAGGAAAACAAATATTGTATATTAATGCATATATATGGAACCTAGAAAAATGGTACAGATGAACTGTTTCGCAGGGAAGAAATAGAGACAGAGATAGAGAAAACACGTATGGACACCAAGTGTGGGAAGCCATGGGGAGGTGGTGTTGGGATGAGTTGGGAGATTGGGATTGACCTGTATACATGTATATGCATAAAATACATAACTAATAATAACCTGCTGTATAACAAAATAAATAAAATTAAAATTTAAAATTTTTAAAAATCAAATTTAAAAATAAAACAGGAAAAAGTTATTCCCTTCACACAGATGTATTTATATGAATGAATTATTTCCATGCTTATATCTATAAATACATAAAAGAGGAATAAAATCTAACTTGAACCAAAAAAGAAAAAAAAAACTGAACCCACCAGATAGACAGAGGAAAACCATATCAGGGCACTTGTTCCAGCGGTAAACAATTCTGAAATTGGACAGAGGTGGGGAATCATCTCCCATAGAGCCAGCAGACCACTCCTACGCAAGGAGCGTTCTCATTGCAAAGCTGTGGGCCATGCCGAGGCATCTGTGAGTAACCATGAGCTGAGCCCCAGGCCAGCTGCTGTTGAACTTTTCCCTCCCTTCCAAGGTAAAACACCTGAATATGTACAAGGGCTTGAAAGCCTAGAGGAAGGGCCGTGAAGCCACACCAGCCACAGCACGCAGGCCAACTTGGTTCCTGCAGGCCAGCCAGGATGGTCGTGGCCCTGGGCGCTCTTCTGGAAGCTTTCCATTGCCCTGCCTGAGATACCCCTCCTGTCCCTGTCCCCACTGCTTTTTTCCTTCCTCACCTCTGTCCGGAGAGAAATTCCAGCGGAAGGTATGGGTGACACATCCTCTTCTTTACAGGTGGCAGCCTGGCAACTCCTGCAGAAAGTCCAGCAGAGACCCACTCACACCGGGCCACCCACAAAGCCGTGGCCCCTCACTCCCTCCCACCCGCACAGCCCGGAGACTGCTGACGGGGCAGAGAATATGGAGTCAGGCACAGCTTCAGGGGCTATTGCTGCCTGCAGCTCTGTTTATATTGACCTCAACACAGGCACACCTGTGGAGGGCCGGCCGGCAGGGTCCGGCTACCCAGGTCAGCTAATCCTCAGCCCTCAGGGAATCACATTGTTGAAAATGGACCTCACTAAGGCAGAATAGAAGCCAAGGAATAAAAGGACACAATGCCATTTGCAGCATCGTAGGTGTGTCTAGAGGTAATCATGTGACTTGTAGTAAGTCAGAAAGTGAAAGACACATATCATATCATATCTCTTATAGGTGTGACAGAAAAATGGATACCAGGGCAGATATTTCCACGCAGAAGGGCAATCACAGATTCATTAAACAAACTTATGGTTCACCAATGGAAAGGTGTGAGGATTGGTTTCATTATGATATTGGGGTTAACAGACATATACAAACACAGGTGACATATACAATCACCAAAGACCTACAGAATACCAAGAGAAGACTACGCAACATTCTGTCATAAGGTACATGGGAAAAGGATCCCAGGAAGAACAGACATATGTATATGTGTAAAAGAACCACATCTTCCACACCTACAACAAGCCAAACATTGTAATCAAATTTGCTGTTATAAAAAATAAAAAAATTAAATTAAAAACACGAACAAGAAGTAGTGAGACAAACTTGAGGGGCTTTCTCCTGGCACATTCCATTCTAAAATCCACTCTAGAGCACGACTTCCATTGAGGCTCTGTTTCCCCAGTAACCAGATTTGGTAAGGGAGAACTGCTGCCACCTTGTGGCCGATTCACACAACAGCAGCTTAATCCCAGCGCTAATGGTCAGTTGATATTCAAAATCATTGCAGGCCTGTAAATGACACCTGCCCTGAAAACAAATCCTGGGTTCATATATCGACCAAAAATTTCAAAGGACGTCCATATTTCAAAACGACAGTTTCAAAAGGCATATTTTACACACATTAGTGTTCTGCTTCTTTTTCTTTCTTTCTTTCTTTGTTAAAAAAACGGGAATGGCAAAAAGCATCCCTCAGAATGAGCGAAAATATTTGCAAACGAATCAATGGACAAAGGTTTAATCTCCAATATATATAAAGAGCTCATGCAGCTTAATATTAAAAAAAACAAACAACCCAATACAAAAATGGGCAGAAGATCTAAAGAGACGTTTCTTCAAAGAAGACACAGAGATGGCCAAGACGCACATGAAAAGCTGCTCAACATCACTAATTATTAGAGAAATGCAAATCAAAACTACAATGAGGTATCACCTCACACCTGTTAGAATCGGCATCATCAGAAAATCTACAAACAACGAATTCTGGGGAGGGTGTGGACAAAAGGATCCCTCTTCCACTATTGGTGGAAATGTAAATTGATAGAGTCACTATGGAGAACAGTATGGAGTTTCCTTAAAAAAAGCTAGAAATAGAATTACCATATGATCCAGCAATCCCACTTCTGGGCATATACCCAGAGAAAACCATAAATCAAAAAGGCACATTCACCACAATGCTCATTTCAGCACTATTTACAATAGCCAGGTAATGGAAGCAACCTAAATCAACACAGACAGACGAATGATTAAAGATCTGGTACATATATAAAATGGAATATTACTCAGCCATAAGAAGGAATGAAATTGGGTCATTTGTAGAGACGTCGATGGATCTAGAGACTGTCATACAGAATGAAGTAAGTCAGAAAGAGAAAAACAAATATTGTATATTAATGCATATATGTGGAACCTAGCAAAATGGTACAGATGAACTGGTTTGCAGGGAAGAAATAGAGACACAGAGGTAGATAACACACGTATGGACACCAAGTGTGGGAAGCCATGGGGAGGTGGTGTTGGGATGAGTTGGGAGACTGGGATTGACCTGTATACATGTATATGCATAAAATACATAACTAATAATAACCTGCTGTATAAAAAATAAATAATATTAAATTTCAAAATTTTTAAAAATAAAATTTAAAAATAAAACAGAAAAAAGTTCTTCCCTTCACACAGATGTATTTATATGAATGAATTATTTCCATGCTTATATCTATAAATACATAAAAGAGGAATAAAATCTAACTTGAACCAAAAAAGAAAAAAAAAAACCTGAACACACGAGTTAGACAGAGGAAAACCCTATCAGGGCACTTGCTCCAGCGGTAAACAATTCTGAAATTGGTCAGAGGTGGGGAATCATCTCCCATAGAGCCAGCAGCACACTCCTACGCAAGGAGCGTCCTCATTGCAAAGCTGGGGGCCATGCCGAGGCATCTGTGAGTAACCGTGAGCTGAGCCCCAGGCCAGCTGCTGTTGAACTTTTCCCACCCTTCCCAGGTAAAACACCTGAATATGTACAAGGGCTTGAAAGCCTAGAGGAAGGGCCGTGGAGCCACACCAGCGACAGCACGCAGGCCAACTTGGTGCCTGCAGGCCAGCCAGGATGGTCCTGGCACTGGGCGCTCTTCTGGAAGCTTTCCATTGCCCTGCCTGAGATACCCCTCCTTTCCCGGCCCCCACTGCTTTTTTCCTTCCTCACCTATTTCCGGAGAGAAATTCCAGCGGAATGTATGGGTGACACATCCTCTTCTTTACAGGTGGCAGCCTGGCAACTCCTGCAGAAAGTCCAGCAGAGACCCACTCACACCGGGCCACCCACAAAGCCATGGCCCCTCACTCCCTCCCACCAGCACAGCCCCGGCACTGCTGACGGGGCAGAGAATATGGAGTCAGGCACAGCTTCAGGGGCTATTGCTGCCTGCAGCGCTGTTTATATTGACCTCAACCCAGGCACACCTGGGTAGCGCCGGCCGGCAGGGTCAGGCTACCCAGGTCAGCTAATCCTCAGCCCTCAGGGAATCACATTGTTGAAAATGGACCTCACTAAGGCAGAATAGAAGCCAAGGAATAAAAGGACACAATGCCATTTGCAGCACCGTAGGTGTGTCTAGAGGTAATCACGTGACTTGTAGTAAGTCAGAAAGTGAAAGACACATATCATATCATATCTCTTATAGGTGTGACCGAAAAATGGATACCAGGGCAGATATTTCCACGCAGAAGGGCAATCACAGATTCATTCAACAAACTTATGGTTCACCAATGGAAAGGTGTGAGGATCGGTTTCATTATGATATTGGGGTTAACAGACATATACAAACACAGGTGACATATATAATCACCAAAGACCTACAGAATACCAAGAGAAGACTACTCAACATTCTGTCATAAGGTACATGGGATAAGGATCCCAGGAAGAACAGACATATGTATATGTGTAAAAGAACCACATCTTCCACACCTACAACAAGCCAAACATTGTAATCAAATTTGCTGTTATAAAAAATAAAAAAATTAAATTAAAAACACGAACAAGAAGTAGTGAGACAAACTTGAGGGGCTTTCTCCTGGCACATTCCATTCTAAATTCCAGTCTAGAACATGACTTCCATTGAGGCTCTGTTGCCCCAGTAACCAAATTTGGTAAGGGAGAACTGCTGCCACCTTGTGGCCGTTTCACAAAACAGCAGCATAATCCCAGCGCTAATGGTCAGTTGATATTCAAAATCATTGCAGGACTGCAAATGACACCTGCCCTGGAAAGAAATCCTGGGTTCATATATCGACCAAAAATTTCAAAGGACATCCATATTTCAAAACGACAGTTTCAAAAGGCATATTTTAGACAATTTAATGTTCTGCTTCTTTTTCTTTCTTTCTTTTTTTGTTAAAAAAACGGGAATGGCAAAAAGCATCCCTCAGAATGGGCGAAAATATTTGCAAACGAATCAATGGACAAAGGTTTAGTCTCCAATATATATAAAGAGCTCATGCAGCTTAATATTAAAAAAACAAACAACCCAATACAAAAATGGGCAGAAGATCTAAAGAGACGTTTCTTCAAAGAAGACACAGAGATGGCCAAGACGCACATGAAAAGCTGCTCAACATCACTAATTATTAGAGAAATGCAAATCAAAACTACAATGAGGTATCAACTCACACATGTTAGAATCGGCATTATCAGAAAATCTACAAACAACGAATTCTGGGGAGGGTGTGGACAAAAGGATCCCTCTTCCACTAGTGGTGGAAATGTAAATTGATAGAGTCACTATGGAGAACAGTATGGAGTTTCCTTAAAAAAAGCTAGAAATAGAATTACCATATGATCCAGCAATCCCACTTCTGGGCATATATCCAGAGAAAACCATAAATCAAAAAGGCACATTCACCACAATGCTCATTTCAGCACTATTTACAATAGCCAGGTAATGGAAGCAACCTAAATACCCACAGACAGACGAATGGATAAAGATGTGGTACATATATAAAATGGAATATTACTCAGCCATAGGAAGGAATGAAACTGGGTCATTTTTAGCGACGTCGATGGATCTAGAGACTGTCATACAGAATGAAGTAAGTCAGAAAGAGAAAAACAAATATTGCATATTAATGCATGTATGTGGAACCTAGAGAAGTGGTACAGATGAACTGGTTTGCAGGGAAGAAATAGAGACACAGAGGTAGAGAACACACGTATGGACACCAAGTGTGGGAAGCCATGGGGAGGTGGTGTTGGGATGAGTTGGGAGATTGGGATTGACCTGTATACATGTATATGCATAAAATACATAACTAATAATAACCTGCTGTATAAAAAAATAAATAAAATTAAATTTCAAAATTTTAAGAAATAAAATTTAAAAATAAAACAGAAAAAAGTTCTTCCCTTCACACAGATGTATTTATATGAATGAATTATTTCCATGCTTATATCTATAAATACATAAAAGAGGAATAAAATCTAACTTGAACCAAAAACGAAAAAAAAAAAACCTGAACCCACTAGTTAGACAGAGGAAAACCCTATCAGGGCACTTGCTCCAGCGGTAAACAATTCTGAAATTGGTCAGAGGTGGGGAATCATCTCCCATAGAGCCAGCAGCCCACTCCTACGCAAGGAGCGTCATCATTGCAAAGCGGTGGGACATGCCGAGGCATCTGTGAGTAACCGTGAGCTGAGCCCCAGGCCAGCTGCTGTTGAACTTTTCCCACCCTTCCAAGGTAAAACACCTGAATATGTACAAGGGCTTGAAAGCCTAGAGGAAGGGTCGTGAAGCCACACCAGCGACAGCACGCAGGCCAACTTGGTTCCTGCATGCCAGCCAGGATGGTCCTGGCCCTGGGCGCTCTTCTGGAAGCTTTCCATTGCCCTGCCTGAGATACCCCTCCTGTCCCTGTCCCCACTGCTTTTTTCCTTCCTCACCTCTGTCCGGAGAGAAATTCCAGCGGAAGGTATGGGTGACACATCCTCTTCTTTACAGGTGGCAGCCTGGCAACTCCTGCAGAAAGTCCAGCAGAGACCCACTCACACCGGGCCACCCACAAAGCCGTGGCCCCTCACTCCCTCCCACCAGCACAGCCCCGACACTGCTGACTGGTCAGAGAATATGGAGTCAGGCACAGCTTCAGGGGCTATTGCTGCCTGCAGCTCTGTTTATATTGACCTCAACCCAGGCACACCTGTGGAGGGCCGGCCGGCAGGGTCCGGCTACCCAGGTCAGCTAATCCTCAGCCCTCAGGGAATCACAGTGTTGAAAATGGAGCTCACTAAGGCAGAATAGAAGCCAAGGAATAAAAGGACACAATGCCATTTGCAGCACCGTAGGTGTGTCTAGAGGTAATCATGTGACTTGTAGTAAGTCAGAAAGTGAAAGACACATATCATATCATATCTCTTATAGGTGTGACAGAAAAATGGATACCAGGGCAGATATTTCCACGCAGAAGGGCAATCACAGATTCATTCAACAAACTTATGGTTCACCAATGGAAAGGTGTGAGGATTGGTTTCATTATGATATTGGGGTTAACAGACATATACAAACACAGGTGACATATACAATCACCAAAGACCTACAGAATACCAAGAGAAGACTACGCAACATTCTGTCATAAGGTACATGGGAAAAGGATCCCAGGAAGAACAGACATATGTATATGTGTAAAAGAACCACATCTTCCACACCTACAACAAGCCAAACATTGTAATCAAAATTGCTGTAATAAAAAATAAACAATTAAATTAAAAACACGAACAAGAAGTAGTGAGACAAACTTGAGGGGCTTTCTCCTGGCACATTCCATTCTAAAATCCACTCTAGAGCACGACTTCCATTGAGGCTCTGTTTCCCCAGTAACCAGATTTGGTAAGGGAGAACTGCTGCCACCTTGTGGCCGTTTCACACAACAGCAGCTTAATCCCAGCGCTAATGGTCAGTTGATATTCAAAATCATTGCAGGCCTGTAAAAGACACCTGCCCTGAAAACAAATCCTGGGTTCATATATCGACCAAAAATTTCAAAGGACGTCCATATTTCAAAACGACAGTTTCAAAAGGCATATTTTACACACATTAGTGTTCTGCTTCTTTTTCTTTCTTTCTTTCTTTGTTAAAAAAACGGGAATGGCAAAAAGCATCCCTCAGAATGGGCGAAAATATTTGCAAACGAATCAATGGACAAAGGTTTAATCTCCAATATATATAAAGAGCTCATGCAGCTTAATATTAAAAAAACAAACAACCCAATACAAAAATGGGCAGAAGATCTAAAGAGACGTTTCTTCAAAGAAGACACAGAGATGGCCAAGACGCACATGAAAAGCTGCTCAACATCACTAATTATTAGAGAAATGCAAATCAAAACTACAATGAGGTATCACCTCACACCTGTTAGAATCGGCATCATCAGAAAATCTACAAACAACGAATTCTGGGGAGGGTGTGGACAAAAGGATCCCTCTTCCACTAGTCGTGGAAATGTAAATTGATAGAGTCACTATGGAGAACAGTATGGAGTTTCCTTAAAAAAAGCTAGAAATAGAATTACCATATGATCCAGCAATCCCACTTCTGGGCATATACCCAGAGAAAACCATAAATCAAAAAGGCACATTCACCACAATGCTCATTTCAGCACTATTTACAATAGCCAGGTAATGGAAGCAACCTAAATCAACACAGACAGACGAATGATTAAAGATGTGGTACATATATAAAATGGAATATTACTCAGCCATAAGAAGGAATGAAATTGGGTCATTTGTAGAGACGTCGATGGACCTAGAGACTGTCATACAGAATGAAGTAAGTCAGAAAGAGAAAAACAAATATTGTATATTAATGCATATATGTGGAACCTAGAAATATGGTACAGATGAACTGGTTTGCAGGGAAGAAATAGAGACACAGAGGTAGAGAACACACGTATGGACACCAAGTGTGGGAAGCCATGGGGAGGTGGTATTGGGATGAGTTGGGAGACTGGGATTGACCTGTATACATGTATATGCATAAAATACATAACTAATAATAACCTGCTGTATAAAAAATAAATAAAATTAAATTTCAAAATTTTTAAAAATAAAATTTAAAAATAAAACAGAAAAAAGTTCTTCCCTTCACACAGATGTATTTATATGAATGAATTATTTCCATGCTTATATCTATAAATACATAAAAGAGGAATAAAATCTAACTTGAACCAAAAAAGAAAAAAAAAACCTGAACCCACTAGTTAGACAGAGGAAAACCCTATCAGGGCACTTGCTCCAGCGGTAAACAATTCTGAAATTGGTCAGAGGTGGGGAATCATCTCCCATAGAGCCAGCAGCGCACTCCTACACAAGGAGCGTCCTCATTGCAAAGCTGGGGGCCATGCCGAGGCATCTGTGAGTAACCGTGAGCTGAGCCCCAGGCCAGCTGCTGTTGAACTTTTCCCACCCTTCCCAGGTAAAACACCTGAATATGTACAAGGGCTTGAAAGCCTAGAGGAAGGGCCGTGGAGCCACACCAGAGACAGAACGCAGGCCAACGTGGTGCCTGCAGGCCAGCCAGGATGGTCCTGGCCCTGGGCGCTCTTCTGGAAGCTTTCCATTGCCCTGCCTGAGATACCCCTCCTTTCCCGGCCCCCACTGCTTTTTTCCTTCCTCACCTATTTCCGGAGAGAAATTCCAGCGGAATGTATGGGTGACACATCCTCTTCTTTACAGGTGGAAGCCTGGCAACTCCTGCAGAAAGTCCAGCAGAGACCCACTCACACCGGGCCACCCACAAAGCCATGGCCCCTCACTCCCTACCACCAGCACAGCCCCGGCACTGCTGACGGGGCAGAGAATATGGAGTCAGGCAGAGCTTCAGGGGCTATTGCTGCCTGCAGCGCTGTTTATATTGACCTCAACACAGGCACACCTGCGTAGGGCCGGACGGCAGGGTCAGGCTACCCAGGTCAGCTAATCCTCAGCCCTCAGGGAATCACATTGTTGAAAATGGACCTCACTAAGGCAGAACAGAAGCCAAGGAATAAAAGGACACAATGCCATTTGCAGCACCGTAGGTGTGTCTAGAGGTAATCACGTGACTTGTAGTAAGTCAGAAAGTGAAAGACACATATCATATCATATCTCTTATAGGTGTGACCGAAAAATGGATACCAGGGCAGATATTTCCACGAAGAAGGGCAATCACAGATTCATTCAACAAACTTATGGTTCACCAATGGAAAGGTGTGAGGATCGGTTTCATTATGATATTGGGGTTAACAGACATATACAAACACAGGTGACATATATAATCACCAAAGACCTACAGAATACCAAGAGAAGACTACTCAACATTCTGTCATAAGGTACATGGGATAAGGATCCCAGGAAGAACAGACATATGTATATGTGTAAAAGAACCACATCTTCCACACCTACAACAAGCCAAACATTGTAATCAAATTTGCTGTTATAAAAAATAAAAAAATTAAATTAAAAACACGAACAAGAAGTAGTGAGACAAACTTGAGGGGCTTTCTCCTGGCACATTCCATTCTAAATTCCAGTCTAGAACATGACTTCCATTGAGGCTCTGTTGCCCCAGTAACCAAATTTGGTAAGGGAGAACTGCTGCCACCTTGTGGCCGTTTCACAAAACAGCAGCATAATCCCAGCGCTAATGGTCAGTTGATATTCAAAATCATTGCAGGCCTGCAAATGACACCTGCCCTGGAAACAAATCTTGGGTTCATATATCGACCAAAAATTTCAAAGGACATCCATATTTCAAAACGACAGTTTCAAAAGGCATATTTTACACACATTAGTGTTCTGCTTCTTTTTCTTTCTTTCTTTTTTTGTTAAAAAAACGGGAATGGCAAAAAGCATCCCTCACAATGGGCGAAAATATTTGCAAACGAATCAATGGACAAAGGTTTAATCTCCAATATATATAAAGAGCTCATGCAGCTTAATATTAAAAAAACAAACAACCCAATACAAAAATGGGCAGAAGATCTAAAGAGACGTTTCTTCAAAGAAGACACAGAGATGGCCAAGACGCACATGAAAAGCTGCTCAACATCACTAATTATTAGAGAAATGCGAATCAAAACTACAATGAGGTATCAACTCACACATGTTAGAATCGGCATTATCAGAAAATCTACAAACAATGAATTCTGGGGAGGGTGTGGACAAAAGGATCCCTCTTCCACTAGTGGTGGAAATGTAAATTGATAGAGTCACTATGGAGAACAGTATGGAGTTTCCTTAAAAAAAGCTAGAAATAGAATTACCATATGATCCAGCAATCCCACTTCTGGGCATATACCCAGAGAAAACCATAAATCAAAAAGGCACATTCACCACAATGCTCATTTCAGCACTATTTACAATAGCCAGGTAATGGAAGCAACCTAAATACCCACAGACAGACGAATGGATAAAGATGTGGTACATATATAAAATGGAATATTACTCAGCCATAGGAAGGAATGAAACTGGGTCATTTGTAGCGACGTCGATGGATCTAGAGACTGTCATACAGAATGAAGTAAGTCAGAAAGAGAAAAACAAATATTGTATATTAATGCATATATGTGGAACCTAGAGAAATGGTACAGATGAGCTGGTTTGCAGGGAAGAAATAGAGACACAGAGGTAGAGAACACACGTATGGACACCAAGTGTGGGAAGCCATGGGGAGGTGGTGTTGGGATGAGTTGGGAGATTGGGATTGACCTGTATACATGTATATGCATAAAATACATAACTAATAATAACCTGCTGTATAAAAAAATATATAAAATTAAATTTCAAAATTTTAAGAAATAAAATTTAAAAATAAAACAGAAAAATGTTCTTCCCTTCACACAGATGTATTTATATGAATGAATTATTTCCATGCTTATATCTATAAATACATAAAAGAGGAATAAAATCCAACTTGAACCAAAAACGAAAAAAAAAACCTGAACCCACGAGTTAGACAGAGGAAAACCCTATCAGGGCACTTGCTCCAGCGGTAAACAATTCTGAAATTGGTCAGAGGTGGGGAATCATCTCCCATAGAGCCAGCAGCCCACTCCTACGCAAGGAGCATCATCATTGCAAAGCGGTGGGGCATGCCGAGGCATCTGTGAGTAACCGTGAGCTGAGCCCCAGGCCAGCTGCTGTTGAACTTTTCCCACCCTTCCCAGGTAAAACACCTGAATATGTACAAGGGCTTGTAAGCCTAGAGGAAGGGCCGTGGAGCCACACCAGCGACAGCACGCAGGCCAACTTGGTGCCTGCAGGCCAGCCAGGATGGTCCTGGCCCTGGGCACTCTTTTGGAAGCTTTCCATTGCCCTGCCTGAGATACCCCTCCTGTCCCGGGACCCACTGCATTTTTCCTTCCTCACCTCTGTCCGGAGAGAAATTCCAGCGGAAGTTATGGGTGACATATCCTCTTCTTTACAGGTGGAAGCCTGGCAACTCCTGCAGAAAGTCCAGCAGAGACCCACTCACACAGGGCCACCCACAAAGCCGTGGCCCCTCACTCCCTCCCACCAGCACAGCCCCGAGACTGCTGACGGGGCAAAGAATATCGAGTCAGGCACAGCTTCAGGGGCTATTGCTGCCTGCAGCGCTGTTTATATTGACCTCAAACCAGGCACACCTGGGGAGGGCCGGCCGGCAGGGTCAGGCTACCCAGGTCAGCTAATCCTCAGCCCTCAGGGAATCACATTGTTGAAAATGGACCTCGCTAAGGCAGAATAGAAGCCAAGGAATAAAAGGACACAATGCCATTTGCAGCACCGTAGGTGTGTCTAGAGGTAATCATGTGACTTGTAGTAAGTCCGAAAGTGAAAGACACATATCATATCATATCTCTTATAGGTGTGACCGAAAAATGGATACCAGGGCAGATATTTCCATGGAGAAGGGCAATCACAGATTAATTAAACAAACTAATGTTTCCCCAATGGAAAGGTGTGAGGATTGGTTTCATTTTGATATTGGGGTTAACAGACATATACAAACACAGGTGACATATATAATCACCAAAGACCTACAGAATACCAAGAGAAGACTACTCAACATTCTGTCATAAGGTACATGGGAAAAGGATCCCAGGAAGAACAGACATATGTATATGTGAAAAGAACCACATCTTCCACACCTACAACAAGCCAAACATTGTAATCAAATTTGCTGTAATAAAAAATAAAAAATTATACTGAAAACACGAACAAGAAGTAGTGAGACAAACTTGAGGAGCTTTTTCCTGGTACATTCCATTCTACATTCCAATCTAGAACACGACTTCCATTGAGGCTCTGTTGCCCCAGTAACCAGATTTGGTAAGGGAGAACTGCTGCCACCTTGTGGCCGTTTCACAAAACAGCAGCTTTAATCCCAGCGCTAATGGTCAGTTGATATTCAAAATCATTGCAGGCCTGTAAATGACACCTGACCTGAAAACAAATCCTCCGTACATATATCGACCAAAAAATTCAAAGGACGTCCATATTTCAAAACGACAGTTTCAAAAGGCATATTTTACACACATTAGTGTTCTGCTTCTTTTTCTTTCTTTTTTTGTTAAAAAAACGGGAATGGCAAAAAGCATCCCTCAGAATGGGCGAAAATATTTGCAAACGAATCAATGGACAAAGGTTTAATCTCCAATATATATAAAGAGCTCATGCAGCTTAATATTAAAAAAACAAACAACCCAGTAGAAAATTGGGCAGAAGATCTAAAGAGACGTTTCTTCAAAGAAGCCACAGAGATGGCCAAGACGCACATGAAAAGCTGCTCAACATCACTAATTATTAGAGAAATGCAAATCAAAACTACAATGAGGTATCACCTCACACCTGTTAGAATCGGCATCATCAGAAAATCTACAAACAACAAATTCTGGGTAGGGTGTGGACAAAAGGATCCCTCTTCCACTAGTGGTGGAAATGTAAATTGATACAGTCACGATGGAGAAGAGTATGGAGTTTCCTTAAAAAAACTAGAAATAGAATTACCATATGATCCAGCAATCCCACTTCTGGGCATATACCCTGAGAAAACCATAAATCAAAAAGGCACATTCACCACAATGCTCATTTCAGCACTATATACGATAGCCAGGTAATGGAAGCAACTTAAATACCCACAGACAGACGAATGGATAAAGATGTGGTACATATATAAAATGGAATATTACTCAGCCATAAGAAGGAATGAAACTGGGTCATTTGTAGAGACGTCGATGGATCTAGAGACTGTCATACAGAATGAAGTAAGTCAGAAAGAGAAAAACAAATATTGTATATTAATGCATATATGTGGAACCTAGAAAAATGGTATAGATGAACTGGTTTGCAGGGAAGAAATAGAGACACAGAGGTAGAGAACACACGTATGGACACCAAGTGTGGGAAGCCATGGTGTGGTGTTGGTGGCATATGTTGGGAGATTGGGATTGACCTGTCTACATGTATATGCATAAAATACATAACTAATAATAACCTGCTGTATAAAAATATAAATAAAATTAAATTTTAAAATTTAAGAAAATAAAATTTAAAAATAAAACAGAAAAAGTTCTTCCCTTCACACAGATGTATTTATATGAATGAATTATTTCCATGCTTATATCAATAAATACATAAAAGAGGAATAAAATCTAACTTGAACCAAAAAAGGAAAAAAAACCTGCACCCACCAGTTATACAAAGGAAAACCCTATCAGGGCACTTGTTCCAGCGGTAAACAATTCTGAAATTGGTCAGAGGTGGGGAATCATCTCCCATACAGCCAGCAGCCCGCCCCCCAATCAAGGAGGGTCCTCATTGCAAAGCTGGGGGACCGTTCCAAGGCATCTGTGAGTAAACGTGAGCTGAGCCCCAGTCCTGCTGCAGCTGAACTCTTCCCACCCTTTCCAGGTAAAACACCTGAATATGTACAAGAACTTGCAAGCTTAGAGGAAGGGCTGTGGAGCCAAACCAGCGACAGCACACAGGCCGACTTGGTGCCTGCAGGCCAGTCAGGATGGTCCTGGCCCCAGATGCTCATCTGGAAGCTTTCCATTTCCCTGCCTGTGATACCGCTCCTGACACGGCCCCCACTGCTTTTTTACTTCCTCACCTCTGCCTGGGGAGAAATTCCAGCGGCAGGTATCGGTGACACATCCTCTTCTTTAGCAGGTGGCAGCCTGGCAACTCCTGCAGAAAGTCCAGCAGAGCACCACTCACACTGGGCCACCCACAAAGCCACGGCCCCTCACTCCCTCCCACCAGCACAGCCCCGGCACTGCCTACGGGGCAGAGAATATGGCGTCAGTCACAGCTACAAGGGCTGTCGCTCACTGGAGAGCTGTTTATATTGCCCTCAACCCAGGCACACCTGTGGAGGGCTGGCAGGCAGTTTCAGGCTGCCAAAATCAGCCAATCCTCACCCCTCAGGGGCTCACAGTTGCAGAAAATGAAACTTGCTAAACGGGCCAGGCCCTAGGAACAGGTGTGGGCCCTTGAGAGTCAGGATAGACAAGGGGCTGCAGCTGCGGGTTGTTTTCTTATCATTTTATCTGGTCCATGAGTGGAAAACAACTTCAAGAAGACCCTATCCTAATGAGAGGAACCCAGGGGTCAGGGAGAGGAGTGATGGTGGGTGGAGACAGAGGCCTGGTGCCCTGGCTGCAGTGGAAGTGTCTGGAAGACCAGGCAGAAAGAGCCTGCAGAGAGTGATAGCCATGGTCACAGACCTGTCAGAGCTGCTGTTTGTTAGTTCAAGTCCTGCTCTGAGGTATTCTGTGTCAGCTGTGAGCGACAGGTGAGCTGGGGGTTCTCTGCAAGGTGGGCTATGTGCACAGTTCCTGTGTGTCCAGCCCTGCTGGGGTACCTGCCCAGGGGAGCTCCGTATCCTGGGAAGGGCCTGAGTAGGAGAGCCCCATGGGCTGCTGGGTAGCTGCAGAGGTGAGCTCCATACCCTGTGAGGGACTTGACCACGAGAGCCCCGTGGGCTGTGGGGTAGGGGTGCAACCCAGGTGAGCTCCATATCCTGGGATTGGCCTGACCACGAGAGCCCCATGGGCTGCTGGAGACCTGGTAAAGGATATCAGGACAGTCAGTGAAGCCACCGAGGATATACATCCAGTAGCTCCTATTTCCTACTCCCTGCTGGTCATTCTACCTTCCACCAGGCCATGGCATTCTGTATTAGACTTCAATGATGCCTTCTTCTGTATTCCATTCATCTCAGAGTCACAAGAATTTTTGGCTTGTGAGTGGCAGGACACAACATGCAACAAAAGCAATAATGCTGGGCCGTCCTGCCCCAATGGTTCAAAAATCCCCACACCATCATTGGGGAAATGTCCTCTAAAGACCTAAAAGTTCAACGTCTGTAAAAGGGAACCCTCCTTCAATATGCAGATGACATTCTGATCGCCAGGCCTACTAAAGACGCCTCTGAACTACCTAGCCAAGAAAGGATAGAAGGTGTCCAAGAAAAACGCTCAAATATCCCAGGCTAAGGTGACATGCCTGGGCTTCATTCTCACAGATATTCGGAGAAACGCATCCCAGGATAGGGAAGAAGCCATTTGCAGCCTTACCTCTTCTAAAACTAGAAGATAGCTTAGGGGTTCCTGGGGAGGCCAAGGTTTTCTGCATCTGGATCCCTAACTACAGTGTAATAGCTGGGCCTCTACATGAAACACTGACACGAAAAGATGATGATCCTTTTGAATAGAATCCAGAAGCAGCCTTTCAAGAATGGAAAGAGCAGTCAATACAGACCCTTGCCCAGGAACTCCCTAATTTAGCTAAACCCTTTGACCTTTACATACCCGGTCAAAGGTTAATCACCCTTGGAGCCTTAGTGCAAAAACTGGGACCACTTGAAATGGAGCAACACAAGAATGCCCTTCAGGTATGATAAACTATGGTCACCAAGGTCTTTGCCCACCGACTCATCAGGCCAGGATACTGGGGTATCTAAAAAGCTGGAAATCAGCAGCCCGCAAGGCCAGCTCCCTCCTAAGGGAAAAGGACCCCACGTGGTGATCCTAACCACCCATCATGCCCTGAAGTTGCAGGGGTCGCTCTGTGGACACACTGACCTCGAGTGAGGAGGCCCTCCAACTCCAACCTCCAGAGAGATAAACGGGGGCAACGGGCCACCAAGATGTCTCGTGTGACCATCACTTGACCTGGAGTTTCTCTCAGAAAACGACAAGACTGTGCCCCGAAAGAGCAGACTACTGCTTGCAGGACTTACTGCACCCAGAGGGGAGCTAATAAGCTTGGCGGGGGAAACGTATATCATGCTTTCACCATAGGAAACCCTACAGACACTGCGGTGATGGTGGCCAATATGACCGGCTGGACTGCTGGCTACTTCTAAAGGCCATTGACTCAGTGGACGTCATGGTCCTGGATCACCACTGACCCTGGACTGTCTGGGAGTTGCGTGGGCAGGGCTCTGACACATGGTGCTGTTTGTACATTAATTCAGGGACCTAATTAAAGAAAGCACAGACTACTGGTCAGAGCATCTAGTCTGGCAAAAACTGTCAGCCTAAGGTCGCCGAACATATGTGGGGTGGGGTGAAACCTGCCACCGCAGCATCTCTGCGCCTCTCTTTCCTGGACCCTTAAAGGTCATTAGAATCTGTACACTTCCAATGCTGGTGCTCAGGCGGACGAGAAGTGAGGCAGGAGGCCTTGGGACAATCAACCTCACCAGGAGGCTGGTGGGGAGACGTTTTGCCCCTCCCCCCATGTATCAGGGCTCCCACCACAAAATGAAGCAGTTACAAAAGAGGGGTCTGCACCCTCAACACCCCAAGAATAAGGAACGGAACAAAAAGCAGAGGAGGTGTTCGTCTCCGGCAACGTTCATTAAAAATTCCTGGGAGATAAAAAGAGAATCTGGGCAATAAAATAAAGTCTAACCTGTTTTTCCTTTGTGCTTTGTATACTTTCACGTGGTCCTAGGGTTCCGCATGCAGAGGTCCCACACCCGGCACTTCAGACCCGATTTCCTAGTGCAGAATGGCTGGGTCGACACCTAAGCTAGCGGGGTCCCATGCAGACTCCGCGGCATAGAGCCTGAGCTGCAGCCAACGCAGCCCTCGAGAGCTCCATCCCCTCCCTCCCACTGAGGCTGCCGGGGACCCTACACAGCAGCCCAGCCCACAGCCCATGGGGGAGTGCACGCTCTCACCTCTCCATTCTGTTTTCAAAATAATGTTTCCTTTGCTTCTGAACCAAACTCAGTCTTGATCTGTTGGCTCCAATGACACTGGGCACGGGGACTCCTGTTGGGGTCCACTCTGGAGGATCAGTAACAGAAATTGAGAACATTGTAACTTCAATGAACAGATGTGTGAGCCAAACTGTAGTTAACATAGAGCAGTGTATAATGCTCGGGTAAAATAAGATGTTTCTAAGACTTACATTTGATATTTCCATCACTTTCCTATAAGCAAGTTCAGTGAAGACGTCTGTCTTATTTGCCAGGTCAACATTAGAGAAATGAAGTGATTTATTTCCATGGATGTACATCGAATACTCTTGGCTGAAGCTTCAATCTTGTTTTCAATGCTTTTCCATTGAAAATGATACCTCTCTTTCAGCTCCCCCATTTCTGAGAAGTATAAAATCTTATAATTTATTATTACCAAAGGGGAAAGGTAGGAGAAGGGATAAATTAACAGTTTGGGATTAACACATACACACTGCTATGTATAAAAGAGATCATCAACAAGGAACTACTGTATAGCACAGGGAACTACACTGAATATTTTGCAATAACCTATAAGGGGAAATAATCTGAAAAAGAATAGATATTTTTATTGACATCATCTATCAATGACAGATAAAATGTAACCTAAGCAAGGCCGATGGTGAGCGCTTCTGACCCTGAAGATTTCAGTCATCTAAAGTTTGGGCTCTGCCTATTTCCCAAGGCCCTTAAAGGACATACGTGTAGCCGTAGCTTAAAAATTCCCCAGTTTGGGGTTCGGGGAGGCACTGATTTGGAAAAATCCCTGGTGTTCTCCTTACTTGCACGGGACCCTTCCTACAGCTAAAACATGCCTGTCACACCTAGAGGATGGTACACCGTTTGATCGGAAAGAGTTTGGAAAAGGCACCTCATCTCCTCATTGCCTGGTGCTCGGGTTCAACCCTCCAGCATCTTTCCTAACAATCTCCTCACTTGGGGATATCAGCACCGTCAACATCCTGTTGCACACAGTTTGGAATTTGTCCAGAGGATGAAGCAGAAAGATGAGAAAAATTTAGAGACAAGTCTTAGGTGTTCGGACAGGCACATGCCACTCTAATTTCCAATCCAGAAGACAAATTCATCAAAGGCTAGAATTGCCCACGGAAACAGAATAGGGCTAGAGGAAATCCCGCTGTTTTGTGTCCAGTTTCCAAAAACACAAGTTGAAAAATGGAACTCAGGGGCTCTAAAATTCATGAAACTGCAGAGTTGAAAATATCTATCATCGAAAAATGTCTTGAGGTAAGTCACAGAAAAGGACTTGTAAGCAAGGGAGAGTGGCAGGAAACAGATTTGAAGAGGTAGAAAGGACTCCCCATTAAAGCACAAGAAAAGGGGCTGAACATCGCCAATGATGCAGTTGGCCAAAAAGGGTGTATGCATTTTTTCTGAATATATTCAAATAAAGGCCATACACACTTTTTATCCAACCAAACAGGTGGGCACTGGAAATCAATATCACAAAATGTATCACTTCACATCAGTCAGAAGGGCCATCCACATAAAGTGTAAACACCAGAAATGCAGGACAGGGCGAGGAGAAAAGGGAGCCCTGTGAGGCTGATAGTGGAAATGTAATTTGCCAACGGCCACTCTGGAGAAGTGTATTGTGTTCGCTAAAACATCTAAAAAATGAGCTACAGAGCATAGGGCACTTGCACTCATGGGCGTGTACCTTGGGAAAAACAAAAATCGACAGAAAACAGGCACACCAACGTTTACCACCTCTCTGTTAAAAAGGGCCTCAACTTGGATATAACCTAAATGTCCCTGGAAGGATAAAATGGATAAAAGAGATGGGGTACTTATGTAGAGTGGAATATTACTCATCCAGAAATCAATGAAATAAGGCCAGTTGTAACAACTCTGGAGGAGTTACATACGATCATTCTAAGTGACATATGTCAGAAAGAAAAAGACACATATCATAAGATGTCACTTAAAGGTGGAATCAAAAATGGCTACACATGAAATAAATTACAAAACAGAAACATAGTCAAATATGTAGAAAATAGACATAAGGCTGCTAAATGGGAAAGGTGGGGAATGGTGAGGTATTATCCAGGAGGTTGAAATTAGCAAAGATACCATTCCAAGTACCAAATTGAATAACTGACAAGGCCTACACGGTACCTCAAAGAACTGCACTCAGCCCACTCAAGTCACTGGAAAATAATACATATGACTGGTAAGCATCTGAAAAAGAAGTTATTGTTGTCTCACAGTACATGAATCAAGTGGATGTACAGCAGCAAAAAACAGAGCTTTGAAAATCAGCTGTAATCAATATAAAAATAAATTTAAAACTATTTATAAAAACAGTGAGACAGACAAAAATTCTTACAACTTTTGTTGAACGGCTACGATGTAACATGGATTGAACACATGTAGACCCACAGCAGGATGATTATATAAGGCTGGAAGCTATGCACGCTAAGAGATTTTAGAGAGGCTGGGTGAGGAAATGCAGACCTTTAAAAGTAATACTGCCTGGTACCCATTCCATGGGTCCCAAATCTGCAGGTTCAAGGGAATCTTCTGACAGTGAAAACATGCCTGGGAAACCGAGATGAATGTACACCGTGTGCTCAGGAAAGGTGTCTAAAATGCACCTCATTTTTGATCTCCTGGTGCTGGGGTTCGCCATTCCAGCCACATTACTAACAATTTCCCCAGTTGGAGGATCAGCACCTTTAACCTCCTGTTTCACACAGTTTGCAATTTGTGCAGAGGATAAACGGGAAAAGGGGGAACCAATGAGAGATTAGCTGTAGGACTTTTGACAGGCACATGTCACTGTAATTTCCCATTAGGAAGAAGAATTAACCAAAGGCTCAGCCTGCCTCCCCAGAACCAGAATAGGGCCAGAAGTAATCCAATGGTTTGGCGGCCAGCTCACAAAAAAAGCGAGTTGCAAAATGGAGCTCAGGAGCAGACAATTCAAAGACCTGCAAAGATATAAATGATAACCAACGTCCAAAAATATATTCAGGTAAGGTAACGAAGAGGATCTGAATGAGAGGCAGAATTGCAGGAAACATATTTCAAAATGTAGATTGTACTCACATTTAAAGCATATGAAAAGCAGCAGAATTTCTAAAATGAGGCGGTTGGGCAAAAGGGTGTATGCATTTTTTTCGTGAATATCTTCAGGAAAAAAACACATGCAGAGTTTTTGTCCAACCAAGCAAGAGGGAAATGCAAATCCGCACAACAAAGAAGTCTCAATTTCCACTGCTCAGAAAGGCCATCCAGAAAATGTGTACAAACCAGAAATGCAGGAGAGGCCATGGAAAACAGGGAGCCTAGTCACGCTGATGGGTGGGGTATAAATATCCAAGAGCCACTCTGAAGAAGTGTATGCTGTTTTTAAAACATCTAAAATACAAAGCCCCGGAGCAAGGGGACTTCAACTCATGGACATATAACTTGGGAAGACTAAATGTCAATAAGACACAGGCACCCCAAAGTTTAGGGCTGCTCTGCATACAAGAACCTCAACTTTGGTACACCTAAAATATCCCAGGAAAAAGAGAAATGCATAAAGAACTTGTGGTAATTTTGTACAACGGAATATCACTCAGACGTGAAATCAATGTATACAAGGCCAGTAGCAGCATAAAGAGTGGATTTAGGTATGATGATTTTAAGGGAAATTAGTCACACAGAAAAAGAATCTTATCATAAGATATCACTTATAGAGGGAATGTCAATATCACAACACATGAACTGAATTAGGAAAGAGAACAGAGTCTCACATTTAGCAAAAATCTCTTATGCCTGCTTCAGGGGAAAGGAGAGGTGGGGTGATGCATAAAACCAGAGTTTGATATTAGCACAGGTACCATTCCATAAACCAAATACAGAATAGACAAGACCTACACCTTCCTCAGTGAACGGGACTCAACACCCCTATGCCCCACAGAGGAATATATCTGAGTACTAAGAATCTTAAAACCTATGTATTGATATGTCTCCGTAAGGGAATCAATTGTGTCTAGACTGGCATAAACACGTCAGTGAAAATCAGCTCAACCCCATTATAAAAATGAATTTCAAAAAACCCCAAATAACAGCGAAATTCTTACACAATTCCTTCAGGGTTTCTGATGAAACCTGGAATGACCCTATCTGCAAAGACAGCTGGATGAGACATAAGGCTGGACACTTGGGACTGAGAGGACTGGTGAGATTGGTAGAGAAATTGCAGACCTTTTAAAGTAGTAAGGCATGCCACCATTCCATGTGTCCCAAATCTCCAGGTAGAAGGGTATATCACTACAATTATAACATGTATGGGAAACCTAGAAAATGGACACCCTGTGATGGCAAAAGGTTTCTAAAACTCTCCTAATTTTTCCTCTCCTTGTGCTCCACTTTGGCATTCCAACTGCTTTACTATCAATCTCCCAACTTAGGAGAGTCAGCCCCTATAACCTCCTGGTTCGCACAGTTTGCTAATTGTGCAGAGGATGAAAGGGAAGAGGGAGAACCAATCAGAGAGTAGATGTAGGCATTTGGAAGGTCACATGTCACTCTAAGTTCCCGGCAGGAAGAAGAATTAACCAAAGCCTCAACCACCCACAGGGAACCAATATAGCGACCCCTGGAACCAGTATAGGTCCTGAAGCAAAATTGTGGATTTGCGGCCAGCTCACAAAGATGGGATTTGAAAATTGGAGCTCAGGGGCACAGCAATTCACAAACCTGCAGACTTATAAAGGACTACTCTCTTCCAAAAATCTGTTGAGGGAAGGCAATGAAGCAGACTTGAAAATGAGGCAGAATTGCACAAAACATATTTCAAGAGGTAAATTGGAATCGCCTTTAAAGCACAGGAAAAACATCCCAACTTGGACAGAGATGCACTTGGCCAAAAAGGGCGTATGCCTTTTCTCCTGAATATATTCAGAAGAAAACGCATACGCCCTTTTTGGCCAATCAAGCAAGCGCGCAATACAAATCCACACTACAAAGAATTGTCACTTACCACCGGTCAAAAGGGACATCCGAATATCTGTAAAAACCAGAAAGGCAAGAGAGAGATGGCAAGGGCATGAAGCAATGTGATCCCAGTGGTCATGGAGGATTGTGATGACAAGCGCATGGAGAATTGTGATGACAAGATTATGTACCATTTTGTTGACAAAGGCAAGGACCATTATGATGACAAGGTTCATGGAGCACTGTGATGACAAGCATCACGGAGAATTGTGATTACAGGGGTCCTGGAGCATTGGGATGACAAGCGCATGGATCATTGTGATGACAATGGTCATGGAGCATTTTAATGACAAGAGTCCCGGATCATTGTGTTGTCAGGGTTCATGGAGCGTTGTGATGACAGTGGTCATGGAGCATTGTGATGACAAGGTACTGGAGCACTGTGATGAGAAGACCATGGAGCTTTGTGATGACAAGTCTCATGGAGCATTCTGATGAAAAGTGCCATGGAGCATTGTGATTACAGGGGTCTTGGAGCATTATGATGACAAGGGCATGGAGCATTGGGATGAGAAGGCCATGGAGCGTTCTGATGACATGCATCATGGAGCTTTGTGATGACAAGGGCATGGAGCATTGTGATTACAGTGGTCTTGGAGCACTGTGATGAAAAGGGCATGGATCATTTTTATGAAAATTGCATGGAGCCTTGTCATGACAGGGTTCAAGGAGCAAACTGACAACAAGTGTCAGGGAGCATTGTGATGACAAAGGTATTGAGTATTGTGATGACAAAGGTCATGGAGCATTGTGATGAGAAGACCATGGATAATTGTGATGACGAGCATCATGGGGCGTTGTGATGATAAGTGTTATGGAACATATTGATCACAAGGATTTGGAGCATTGTGATGACAGAGGTCATGGAGCATTTTGGTTTCATTGTGATGACAATAGCCTGAAGCATTATGATGATGGGCATGGTGCATTGTGATGACAGGGTTCATGGAGCATTGAGATGAAAAGGGGCATGGAGCATTGCGATTACAGGAGTCTTGGAGCATTGTGATGACAAAGGCATGGAACATCGTGAATGAGAAGGCCATGGAGCATTCTGTTGACATGCGTCATGGAGCTTTGTGATGACAAGGGCATGGAGCATTGTGATTACAGGGGTCTTGGAGCATTGTGATGACAAGGGTCATGGAGCCTTGTGATGACAAGGCTGTGGAACATTTTGATGGCAGGGGTCATGGAGCATTGTTATGACAGGGGTAATGGAGCATTGTGATGACAAGGGCATGGAACACTGTGATACATGGGTCATGGAGGATTGTAATGAGAAGCGCATGGAGCATTGTGATAAGAATGGCATCGAGCATTGTGATGAAAAGCATCATGGAGCCTGTGATGACAAGGGCATGGAACAATGTGATGAGAGGGTTCATGGAGCATTGTGATGACAATGGCATGCAGCATTGTGATGACAAGGGTCATTGAGCTTTGTGATGACAAAGGTCATGGAGCATTTTGATGACAAGGGTGTGGTGCATTCTGTTGTGAAGGGCAGGGAGCATTGTGATGACAGGGGTTATGGAACATTGTGATGTCAGGGGAATGAAGCATTGTGATGATAAAGGCATGTAGCATTGTTGTGACAAGGGTCATGGAATATTGTGATGACAGGGGTGAGGGAGTATTGTGTTGACTAGTGATGGAACATCGTGATATCAGTGGTGAGAGAGCATTTTGATGAGAAGTGCATGGAGCAGTGTGATGACAAGGTTTATGGAGCATTGTGATGACAAAGATGTGGAGCATTGTGATGACAAGCGCATGGCACATTGTGATGCCATGGGTCATGGAGTATTGTGCTAACAAAGGCATTGAGCATTGGGAAGACAAGGGTCACCGAGCATTGTGATGAAATGTTCATGGAGCGCTGTGGTGACAAAGGTCACAGAGCCTTGTGATGATGAGGGCATGAACCATTGTGATGACAAAGGTCATGAAGCATTGTGATGACTGGAGTCAGGGAGCATTGTGATGACAGGGGTCATAGAGCATTGTGATGAAAGGGCATGGCGCATTGTGATGACAAGGGCATGGAGCATTGTGATGAGAAGGTCATGGAGTATTGTGAAGAAGGGTGTCAGGGAGCATTGTGATGACATATGTCATGGTCCATTGCGATGACAATGGAATGGAGCATTGTGATGCCAAGTGTCATGGAGGATTGTGATGACAAAGGTAATGGAGCATTTTGATGACAAGCGCTTGGAGCATTGTGATGACAAGGGTCATGGAGCATTGTGATAACAAGGGTCATTGAGAATTTTGATGACATGTTCATGAAGCATTGTGATTACAATCACATGGAGCTTGCTGTGACATGGATCATGGAGCATTGCGATGACAAGTGCATAGAGAATTGTGATGACAAAGCATGTAACACTGTGATGAAAAGCATCATGGAGCACAGTGATGCCAAGAACGTGGAGAATTGTGATGACAGGGGACATGGAGCATTGTAATGACCAGGGCATGGAGTATTGTGATGGCAAGACCGTGGAGCATTGTGATGAGAAGACCATGGATAATTGTGATGATGAGCGTCATGGAGCACTGTAATGACAAGGGGTATGGAGCATTGTGATAACAGGGGTCATGGAGCATTGTGATGACAAGTTTCATGGAGCATTCTGATGACAAGCTTGTGGAGTATTTTGATGACAATGACATGGAGCATTTTGATGAAAATGGCATGGGGCATTGTGATGAAAAAGACATGGAGCCTTTTCATGACAGTTTTCAGGGAGCATTCTGACGACAAGTGTCAGGGACCATTGTGATGACAAAGGTCATGGAGAATTGTGACGACAAGGGCATGGAGTATTGTGATGACAAGCACATGGAGCTTGCTATGACGGGGTCATGGAGCATTGCGATGACAAGTGCATAGAGAATTGTGATGACAAAGCATGTAACACTGTGATGAGAAGTGTCATGGAGCATAGTGATGCCAAGATCGTGGACAATTGTGATGACAGGGGAAATGGAGCATTGTGATGACCAGGGCATGGAGCATTGCGATGGCAAGATCGTGGAGCATTGTGATGAGAAGACCATGGATAATTGTGATGACGAGGGTCATGGAGCAGTGTAATGACAAGGGGTATAGAGCATTGTGATGACAGTGGTCATGGAGCATTGTGATGACCGGGGACATGGAGCATTGTGATGCCCAAGGCATGGAGCACTGTGATGGCAAGACCGTGGAGCATTGTGATGAGAAGACCATGGATAATTGTGATGAGGAGCATCATGGAACACTGTAATGACAAGGGGCATGGAGCATTGTGATGACAGGTGTCATGGAGCATTGTGATGACAGGGGTCATGGATCATTGAGATGACAAGGGTCACGGAGCATTCTGATGACAAGCTTGTGGAGTATTGTGATGACAATGGCATGAAGCATTGTGATGAAAAGGGCATGGATCATTGTGATGAAAAAGGCATGGAGACTTGTCATGACAGGGTTCAATGAGCATACTGATGACAAGTGTCAGGGAGCATTGTGATGACAAGTGTATTGAGAATTGTGATGACAAAGGTCATGGAGCATTGTGATGAGAATTCCATGGATAATTGTGATGACCAGCGTCATGGGGCGTTGTGATGACAAGTGTTATGGAACATTGTGATCACAAGGGTTTGGAGCATTGTGATGAGAGAGGTCATGGAGAATTTTGATTTCATTGTGATGACAATAGCATGAAGCATTATGATGATGGGCATGGTGCATTGTGATGACAGGGTTCATGGAGCATTGAGATGAAAAGAGGCATGGATCATTGTAATAACAAGGGTCTTGGAGCATTGTGATGACAAGGGCATGGAGTATTGTGATGAGAAGGCCATGGAGCATTCTGATGACATGCGTCAGGGAGCTTTGTGATGACATGGGCATGGAGCATTGTGATTACAGGGGTCTTGGAGCATTGTGATGACAAGGGTCATGGAGTCTTGTGATGACAAGGCCGTAGAACATTGTGATGGCAGGGGTCATGGAGCATTGTTATGACAGGTGTAATGGAGCATTGTGATGACAAGGGCATGGAGCATTGGTCTGAAAAGTTTCATGGATTATTGTGATGAGAGTGAGCATGGAGCATTGTGATGACAAGGGCACGGAACACAGTGATACATGTGTCATGGAGGATTGCAATGACAAGGGCATGGAGCATTGTGATGACAAGCGTCATGGAGCTTTGTGATGACAACGGCATGGAGCAATGTGATGAGAGGTTTCATGGAGCTTTGTGATGACAATGGCATGGAGCATTGTGATTCCAAGGGTCATGGAGCTTTGTGATGACATAGGCCATGGAGCATTTTGATGACAAGGGTGTGGTGCATTGTGATGAGAAGGGCAGGGAGCATTGTGATGACAGGGTCATGGAGCAATTGGATGAAATGGGTCATGGAACATTTTGATGACAGTGTTTATGGAACATTGTGATGTTAGGGGTCATGGAACATTGTGATGAAAAGGGTCATGGAGCATTGTGATGACAGGGGTTATGGAACATTGTGATGTCAGGGGTCATGGAGCGTTGTGATGATAAGAGCATGTAGCATTGTTGTGACAAGGGTCATGGAACATTGGGATGACAGGGTGGAGGGAGTATTGTGTTGACTAGTGATGGAACATTGTGATATCAGTGGTGAGAGAGCATTTTGATGAGAGGTGCATGGAGCATTGTGATGACAAGGCTGTGGAGCATTGTGATGAGAAACGCAGGGCACATTGTGATGACATGGGTCATGGAACATTGTGCTGACAAACGCATGGAGCATTGTGATGACAAGGTTTATGGAGCATTGTGATGACAACGATGTGGAGCATTGTGATGACAAGCGCATGGAATATTTGATGCCATGTGTCATGGAGTAATGTGCTGACAAAGGCATGGAGCATTGTGATGACAAGGGTCACCGAGCATTGTGATGAAATGTTCATGGAGTGTTGTGGTCACAAAGGTCACAGAGCCTTGTGATGACGAGGGCATGGACCATTGTGATGACAAAGGTCATGAAGCATTGTGATGACTGGAGTCACGGAGCATTGTGATGACAGGGGTCATAGAGCATTGTGATGAAAGGGCATGGAGCATTGTGATGACAGGGTCATGGAGCATTTTTCTGACAAGTTTCATGGATTATTGTGATGACAGTGGGCATGGCGCATTGTGATGACAAGGGCATGGAGCATTGTGATGAGAAGGTCATGGAGTATTGTGAAGAAGGGTGTCAGGGAGCATTGTGAAAACATATGTCATGGTCTATTGCAATGACAATGGAATGTAGCATTGTGATGCCAAGTGTCATGGAGGATTGTGATGACAAAGGTAATGGAGCATTTTGATGACAAGGGCTTGGAGCATTGTGATGACAAGGGTCATGGAGCATTGTGATAACAAGGGCCATTGAGAATTTTGATGACATGTTCATGAAGCATTGTGATGACAATCACATGGAGCTTGCTGTGACAGGGATCATGGAGCATTGCGATGACAAGTGCATAGAGAATTGTGATGACAAAACATGTAACACTGTGATGAGAAGTATTATGGAGCATAGTAATGCCAAGAACGTGGAGAATTGTGATGACAGGGGACATGGAGCATTGTGATGACCGGGGCATGGAGCATTTTGCTGACAAGAGTGTGGTGCATTGTGATGAGAAGACCATGGATAATTGTGATGACGAGCGTCATGGAGCACTGTAATGACAAGGGGTATAGAGCATTGTGATGACAGTGGTCATGGAGCATTGTGATGACCGGGGACATGGAGCATTGTGATGACTGGGGACATGGAGCATTGTGATGACCAGGGCATGGAGCCTTGTGATGGCAATGTCGTGGAGCACTGTGATGAGAAGATCATGGATAATTGTGATGACGTGTGTCATGGAGCACTGTAATGACAAGGGGTATAGAGCATTGTGATGACAGTGGTCATGGAGCATTGTGATGACCGGGGACATGGAGCATTGTGATGCCCAAGGCATGGAGCACAGTGATGGCAAGACCGTGGAGCATTGTGATGAGAAGACCATGGATAATTGTGATGAGGAGCGTCATGGAGCACTGTAATGACAAGTGGTATGGAGCCTTGTGATGACAGGGGTCATGGAGCATTGTTATGACAGTGGTCATGGAGCATTGTGATGACAAGGGTCATGGAGCATTTTGATGACAAGGTCGTGGAGCATTGTGATGAGAAGACCATGGACAATTGTGATTACGACTGTCATGGAGCACTGTAATGACAAGCGCTATGGAGCATTGTGATGACAGGGGTCATGGAGCATTGTGATGACTGGGGACATGGAGCATTGTGATGACCAGGGCATGGAGCATTGTGATGGCAAGACCGTGGAGCACTGTGATGAGAAGACCATGGATAATTGTGATGACGAACATCATGGAGCACTGTAATGACAAGGGGCATGGAGCATTGTGATGACAGGTGTCATGGAGCATTGTGATGACAGGGTCCATGGATCATTGAGATGAAAAGTGTCACGGAGCATTCTGATGACAAGCTTGTGGAGTATTGTGATGACAATGGCATGGAGCATTGTGATGAAAAGGGCATGGATCATTGTGATGAAAAAGGCATGGAGACTTGTCATGACAGGGTTCAATGAGCATACTGATGACAAGTATCAGGGAGCATTGTGATGACAAGTGTATTGAGAATTGTGATGACAAAGGTCATGGAGCATTGTGATGAGAAGTCCATGGATAATTGTGATGACCAGCGTCATGGGGCGTTGTGATGACAAGTGTTATGGAACATTGTGATCACAAGGGTTTGGAGCATTGTGATGAGAGAGGTCATGGAGAATTTTGATTTCATTGTGATGACAATAGCATGAAGCATTATGATGATGGGCATGGTGCATTGTGATGACAGGGTTCATGGAGCATTGAGATGCAAAGAGGCATGGATCATTGTAATAACAAGGGTCTTGGAGCATTGTGATGACAAGGGCATGGAGTATTGTGATGAGAAGGCCATGGAGCATTCTGATGACATGCGTCAGGGAGCTTTGTGATGACATGGGCATGGAGCATTGTGATTACAGGGGTCTTGGAGCATTGTGATGACAAGGGCCATGGAGTCTTGTGATGACAAGCCGTAGAACATTGTGATGGCATGGGTCATGGAGCATTGTTATGACAGGTGTAATGGAGCATTGTGATGACAAGGGCATGGAGCGTTGGTCTGAAAAGTTTCATGGATTATTGTGATGAGAGTGAGCATGGAGCATTGTGATGACAAGGGCACGGAACACAGTGATACATGTGTCATGGAGGATTGCAATGACAAGGGCATGGAGCATTGTGATGACAATCATCATGGAGCTTTGTGATGACAACGGCATGGAGCAATGTGATGAGAGGTTTCATGGAGCTTTGTGATGACAATGGCATGGAGCATTGTGATTCCAAGGGTCATGGAGCTTTGTGATGACATAGGCCATGGAGCATTTTGATGACAAGGGTGTGGTGCATTGTGATGAGAAGGGCAGGGAGCATTGTGATGACAGGGTCATGGAGCAATTGGATGAAAAGGGTCATGGAACATTTTGATGACAGTGTTTATGGAACATTGTGATGTTAGGGGTCATGGAGCATTGTGATGACAAGGCTGTGGAGCATTGTGATGAGAAACGCAGGGCACATTGTGATGACATGGGTCATGGATCATTGTGCTGACAAACGCATGGAGCATTGTGATGACAAGGTTTGTGGAGCATTGTGATGACAACGATGTGGAGCATTGTGATGACAAGCGCATGGAATATTTGATGCCATGTGTCATGGAGTAATGTGCTGACAAAGGCATGGAGCATTGTGATGACAAGGGTCACCGAGCATTGTGATGAAATGTTCATGGAGTGTTGTGGTCACAAAGGTTACAGATCCTTGTGATGACGAGGGCATGGACCATTGTGATGATAAAGGTCGTGAAGCATTGTGATGACTGGAGTCACGGAGCATTGTGATGACAGGGGTCATAGAGCATTGTGATGAAAGGGCATGGAGCCTTGTGATGACAGGGTCATGGAGCATTTTTCTGACAAGTTTCATGGATTATTGTGATGACAGTGGGCATGGCGCATTGTGATGGCAAGGGCATGGAGCATTGTGATGAGAAGGTCATGGAGTATTGTGAAGAAGGGTGTCAGGGAGCATTGTGATGACATATGTCATGGTCTATTGCAATGACAATGGAATGTAGCATTGTGATGCCAAGTGTCATGGAGGATTGTGATGACAAAGGTAATGGAGCATTTTGATGACAAGGGCTTGGAGCATTGTGATGACAAGGGTCATGGCGCATTGTGATAACAAGGGCCATTGAGAATTTTGATGACATGTTCATGAAGCATTGTGATGACAATCACATGGAGCTTGCTATGACAGGGGTCATGGAGCATTGCGATGACAAGTGCATAGAGAATTGTGATGACAAAACATGTAACACTGTGATGAGAAGTATCATGGAGCATAGTGATGCCAAGAACGTGGAGAATTGTGATGACTGGGGACATGGAGCATTGTGATGAACAGGGCATGGAACCTTTTGATGGCAAGACCGTGGAGCATTGTGATGAGAAGACCATGGATAATTGTGATGACGAGCGTCATGGAGCACTGTAATGACAAGGGGTATGGAGCATTGTGATGATAGGGGTAATGGAGCATTGTGATGACTGGGGACATGGAGCATCGTGATGACCAAGGCATGGAGCATTGTGATGGCAAGACCGTGGGGCATTGTGATGAGAAGACCATGGATAATTGTGATGACGAGCGTCATGGAACACTGTAATGACAAGGGGTATGGAGCATTGTGATGACAGGGGTCATGGAGCATTCTGAAGACAATGATCATGGAGCATTCTGATGACAAGCTTGTGGAGTATTGTGATGACAATGACGTGGAGCGTTGTGATGAAAAGGGCATGGAGCATTCTGATGAAAGAGGCATGGAGCCTTTTCATGACAGTGTTCAAGGAGTATTCTGACGACAAGTGTCAGGGAACATTGTGATGACAAGTGTATTGAGAATTGTGATGACAAAGGTCATGGAGCATTGTGACGACAAGTGCATGGAGTATTGTCATGACAGTCATCATGGAGTGTTGTGATGACAAGTGTTATGGAACATTGTGATCACAAGGGGTTGGAGCATTGTGATGACAGAGGTCATGGACCATTTTGATTTCAAGGAGCATGGAGCATTGTGATGACAAGGGCATGGAGCAATGTGATCCCAAGGTTCATGGAGGATTGTGATGAAAATGGTAAAGGAGTATTGTGATGACAAGCTCATGGAGCATTGTGATGACAAGGTCATGTAGGATTTTGATGACACAGGCATGGAGAATTGTGATGATAAGGGTCATGGAGCACTGTGATGTTAAGCGTCACGGAGCATTGTGATTACAGGGGTCATGGAGCATTGGGATGACAAGGGCATGGATCATTGTGATGACAATTGTCATGGAGCATTGGGCTGAAAATGTTCATGGAGCATTGTGATGACAAGGGAATGGAGCATTGTGATGACAAGAGTCCCGGATCATTGTGTTGTCAGGGGTCATGGAGTGTTGTGATGACAGTGGTCATGGAGGACTGTGATGATATGGGTCATGGAGCATTGTGATGAGAAGGTCATGAAGCATTGGGCTGAAAATGTTCATGGAGTATTGTGATGACAGGGGTCATGGAGCATTGTAATGAGAAGGGAATTGAGCACTGTGATGACAAGGTCCTGGAGCATTGTGATGGGAAGTCCATGGAGCCTTGTGATGACAATTCTCATGGAACATTCTGATGAAAAGGGGCATGGAGCATTGTGATTACAGGGGTCTTGGAGCATTGTGATTACAGGGGTCTTGGAGCATTGTGATGACAAGGGCATGGAGCATTGTGATGAGAAGGCCATGGAGCATTCTGATGACATGTGTCATGGAGCTTTGTGCTGACAAAGGCATGGAGCATTGTGATGAAAATGGCATGGATCATTGTTATGAAAAAGGCATGGAGCCTTGTCATGACAGGGTTCTAGGAGCATACTGACGACAAGTGTCACGGAGCATTGTGATGACAAGTGTATTGAGCATTGTGATGACAAAGTTCATGGAGCATTGTGATGAGAAGACCATGGATAATTGTGATGATGAGCGTCATGGGGTGTTGTGATGATAAGTTTTATGGAACATTGTGATCACAAGGGTTTGGAGCATTGTGATGAGAGAGGTCATGGAGCATTTTGATTTCATTGTGATGACAATAGCCTGAAGCATTATGGTGATGGGCATGGTGCATTGTGATGACAGCGTTCATGGAGCATTGAGATGAAAAGGGGCATGGAGCATTGTGATTACAGGGGTCTTGGAGCATTTTGATGACAAGGGCAAGGAGCATTGTGATGAGAAGGCCATGGAGCATTCTGATGACATGTGTCATTGAGCTTTGTGATGACAAGGGCATGGAGCATTGTGATTACAGGGGTCTTGGAGCATTGTGATGACAAGGGTCATGGAGCCTTGTGATGACAATGGTGTGGAACATTGTGATGGCAGGTGTCATGGAGCATTGTTATGACAGGGGTAATGGAGCATTGTGATGAGAAGGGCATGGAGCATTGGTCTGAAAAGTTTCATGGATTATTGTGATGAGAGTGGGCATGGAGCATTGTGATGACAAGGTCACGGAACACTGTGATCCATGGGCCTTGGAGGATTGTAATGACAAGGGCATGGAGCATTGTGATGAGAAGGGCATCGAACATTGTTTTGACAAGCGTCATGGAGCTTTGTGATGACAAGGGCATGGAACAATGTGATGAGAGGGTTCATGGAACATTGTGATTCCAAGGGTTATGGAGCTTTGTGATGACAAAAGTCATGGAGCATTTTGATGTCAAGGGCGTGTTGCATTGTGTTGAGAAGGGCAGGGAGCATTTTGATGACAGGGTCATGTAGCAATTTGATGAAAAGTGTAATGGAACATTTTGATGACAGGGGTTATAGAACATTGTGATGTCAGGGGTCATGGAGCTTTGGGATGAAAAGGGTCATGGAGCATTTTGATGACAGGGGTTATGGAACATTGTGATGTCAGGGGTCATGGAACATTGTGATGATAAGGGGATGTAGCATTGTGATGACAGGGGTCATGGAACATTGTGATTACAGGGGTGAGGGAGTATTGTGATGACTAGTGATGGAACATTGTGATATCTCTGTTGAGAGAGCATTTTGATGAGAAGTGCATGGAGCATTGTGATTACAAGGTTTATGGAGCATTACGATGACAAGGTTGTGGACCGTTGTGATGAAAATCACGTGGCACATTGTGATGACAAGGGTCATGGAGCATTGTTCTGACAAAGGCATGGAGCATTGTGATGAAAAGTTCATGGAGTATTGTGTTTACAAAGGTCACAGAGCTTTGTGATGATGTGGGCATGGACCACTGTGATGACAAATGTTATGAAGCATTGTGATGACTGGAGTCACAGAGCATTGTGATGACAAGGGTCATGGAGCATTGTGATGACAAGGGCATGGAGCATTGTGATGACAGGGGCATGGAGCATTGGTCTGACAAGTTTAATAGATTATTGTGATGACAGTGGGCATGGGGCATTGTGATGACAAGGGCATGGGGCATTGTGATGAGAAGGTCATGGAGTATTGTGAAGACAGGTGTCAGGGAGCATTGTGATGACATATGTCATGGTCCCTTGCGATGACAATGGCATGGAGCATTGTGATGCCAAATGTAATGGAGGATTGTGATGACAAATATAATGGAGCATTGTGATGACTAGGGCTTGGAGCATTATGATGACAAGGGCCATTGAAAATTTTCATGACAAGGTCGTGAAGCATTGTGATGACAAGGTGCTGGAGCATTGTGATGAGAAAACCATGGAGCCTTGTGAGACAAGTCTCATGGAGCATACTGATGAAAAGGGGCATGGAGCATTGTGATTAGAGTGTCTTGGAAAATTGTGATGACAAGGGCATGGAGCATTGTGATGAGAAGGCCAAGGAGCAGTCTGATGACATGCGTCATTGAGCTTTGTGATGACAAGGGCATGGAGCATTGTAATTACAGGTGTCTTGGAGCATTGTGATGAAAAACGCATGGATCATTGTGATGAAAAAGGCATGAAGCCTTGTCATGACAGGGTTCAAGGAGCATACAGAGAACAAGTGTCTGGGTGCATTTTGATGACAAGTGTATTGAGCATTGTGATGACAAAGGTCATGGAGCATTGTGATGAGAAGACCATAGATAATTGTGATGACGAGCGTCATGGGGCATTGTGATGACAAGTGTTATGGAATATTGTGATCACAAGGGTTTGGAGCAGTGTTATGACAGAGGTCATGGAGAATTTTGATTTCATTGTGATGACAATAGCCTGAAGCATTATGATGATGGGCATGGTGCATTGTGATGACAGGGTTCATGGATCATTGAGATAAAAAGGGACATGGAGCATTGTGATTACAGGTGTCTTGGAGCATTGTGATGAGAAGGGTCATGGAGCCTTGTGATGACAAGGCCATGGAACATCGTGATGGCAGGGGTCATGGGGCATTGTTATCACAGGGGTAATGGAGCATTGTGATGGCAAGGGCATGGAGCATTCTGATGACATGCATCATGGAGCTTTGTGATGACAAGGGCACGTAGCACTGTGATTACAGGGGTCTTGGAGCATTGTGATGACAAGGGTCATGGAGCCTTGTGATGACAAGGCCGTGGAACGTTGTGATGGCAGGGGTCATGGAGCATTGTTATGACAGGGGTAATGGAGCATTGTGATGACAAGGGCATGGAACATTTGTCTGAAAAGTTTCATGGATTATTGTGATGAGAGTGGGCATGGAGCATTGTGATGACAAGGGCACGGAACACAGTGATCCATGGGTCATGGAGGATTGTAATGACAAGGGCATGGAGCATTGTGATGAGAAGGGCATCGAGCAGTGTGATGACAAGCACCATGGAGCTTTTTGATGACAATTGCGTGGAACAATGTGATGAGAGGTTTCATGGGGTATTGTGATGACAATGGCATGGAGCATTGTGATGCCAAGGGTCATGGAGCTTTGTGATGACAAAGGTCATGGAGCATTTTGATGACAAGGGCGTGGTGCATTGTGATGAGAAGGGCAGGGAGCATTGTGATGACATTGTCATGGACCAATTTGATGAAAAGGGTCATGGAACATTTTGATGAGAGGCGTTATGTAACATTGTGATGTCAGGGGTCATGGAGCATTTTGATGAAAAGGGTCATGGAGCATTTTGATGACAGGGGTTATGGAACATTGTGATGTCAGGGATCATCGAACATTGTGATGATAAGTGCATGTAGCATTGTGATGACAGGAGTCATGGAACATAGTGATGACAGGGTTGAGGGAGTATTGTGATGAATAGTGATGTAACATTGTGTTATCAGTGGTGAGAGAGCATTTTGATTTGAAGTGCATGGAGCATTGTGATGACAAGGTTTATGGAGCATTGTGATGACAAGATTGTGGAGCACTGTGACGACAAGCGCATGGTGCATTGTGATGACATGGGTCATGGAGCATTGTGCTGACAAGCGCATGGAGCATTGTGATGACAAGGGTCATGGAGCATTGTGCTGAGAAAGGCATAGAGCATTGTGATGACAAGGGTCAAAGAGCATTGTGATGAAAAGTTCATGAAGCATTGTGGTTAAAAACGTCACAGAGACTGTTGATGACAAGGGCATGGACCATTGTGATGACATAGGTCATGAAGCCTTGTGATGACTGGAGTCACGGAGCATTGTGATGACAGGGGTCATGGAGCATTGTGATAACAAGGGCATGGGGCATTGTGATGACAAGGGCATGGAGCATTGGTCTAATAAGTTTCATGGCTTATTGCGATGACAGTTGGAATGGCGCATTGTGATGACAAGGGCATGGAGCATTGTGATGACCAGGTCATTCATTATTGTGAAGACAGGTGTCAGGGAGCATTGTGATGACATATGTAATGGCCCATTGTGATGACAATGCCATGGAGCATTGTGATGCCAAGGGTCGTGGAGGATTCTGATGACAAAGGTAATGGAGTATTGTGATGACAATGGCTTGGAGCATTGTGATGACAAGGGTCAGGGAGCATTGTGCTGACAAGTGCATGGAAAATTGTGATGACAAGGGACATGGAGCATTCTGATGACAAGCTTGTGGAGTATTTTGATGACAATGGCATGGAGCATTGGGATGAAAACGGCATGGTGCATTTTGATGAAAAAGGCATGGCGCCTTTTTGTGACAGGGTTCAAGTAGCATTCTGATGACAAGTGTCAGGGAGCATTGTGATGGCAAGTGTATCGAGAATTGTGATGACAAAGGTCATGGAGCATTGTGATGAAAAGGGCATGGAGTATTGTGATGACAGGCATCATGGAGCATTGTGATGACAAGTGTTAGGGAACATTGTGATCACAAGGGTTTGGAGCATTGTGATGACAGAGGTCATGGATCATTTTGATTTCAAGGAGCATGGAGCATTGTGATGACAAGGGCATGGAGCAATGTGATCCCAAGGTTCATGGAGGATTGTGATGGCAATAGTAATGGAGTATTGTGATGACAAGTGCATAGAACATTGTAATGACAAGGTCATGTAGCATTTTGCTGACAAAGGCATGGAACATTGTGATGACAGGTGTCATGGAGCACTGTGATGACAAGCGTCATGGAGCATTGTGATTACAGGGGTCATGGAGCATTGGGATGACAAGGGCATGCATCATTGTGATGACAAGTGTCATGGAGCATTGGGCTGAAAATGGCATGGATCATTGTGATGAAAAAGGCATGGAGCCTTGTCATGAAAGGGTTCAGGGAGCATACTGATGGCAAGAGTCAGGGAGCATTGTGATGACATGTGTATTGCGCATTGTGATGACAAATGTCATGGGGCATTGTGATGAGAAGTCCATGGATAATTGTGATGAGTAGCGTCATGGGGTATTGTGATGACAAGTGTTATGGAACATTGTGATCACAAGGGTTTGGAGCATTGTGATGACAGAGATCATAGAGCATTTTGATTTCGTTGTGATGACAAGAGCATGAAGCATTATGATGATGGGCATGGTGCATTGTGATGACAGGGTTCATGGAGCATTGTGATGAAAGGTGGCATGGAGCTTTGGTCTGACAAGTTTCATGGATTATTTTGATGACAGTGGGCATGGCACATTGTGATGACAAGGGCATGGAGCATTGTGATGACAAGGTCATGGAGTATTGTGAAGACAGGTGTCAGGGAGCATTGTGATGACATATGTCATGTTCCATTGTGATGACAATAGCACGGAGCATTGTGATGCCAAGTGTCATGGAGGATTGTTGTGACAAAGGTAAAGGAGCATTGTGATGATAAACGCATGGAGCATTGAGATGACAAGGGCCATTGATAATTTTAATGTCCATGTCCTGAAACATTGTGATGACAAGCGCATGGAGATTCCTATGACAGGGGTCATGGAGCATTGAGATGACAAGTGCATGGAGTATTGTTATGACAAGAGCATATAACATTGTGATGAGAAGTGCCATGGAGCATTGTGATGACAAGGACGTGGAGAATTGTGAGGACAAGGGACATTGAGCTTTGAGATGACCAGGGCATGGAGCATTGGGATTGCAAAACCGTGGATCATTGTGATGAGAAGACCATGGGTAATTGTCATGACGAGCATCATGGAGCACTGTAATGACAAGGGGCATGAAGCATTGTGATGACAGGTGTCAGGGAGCATTGTGATGACAGGGGTCATGGAGCATTGTGATGACAAGGGCATGGAGCATTGTGATGACAAGGGTACGGAACATTATGATGAAAAGTGCCATTGAGAATTTAGATGATAAAGTCGTGAAGCATTGTGATGACAAACACTTGGAGCTTGCTATGACAGGGGTCATGGAACATTGCAATGACAAGTGCATGGAGAATTGTGATGAAACGAGCATGTAACTTTGTGATGAGAAGTGTCATGTAGCATTGTGATGACAAGTACATGGAGAATTGTTATGACAAGGGACATGGAGCATTGTGATAACCAGGGATTGGAGCATTGTGATGACAGGGGTCATGGAGCATTATTATGACAAGGGCCATGGTACATTCTGATATAAGATATCACTTATGAAGGGAATGTAAACCTGGCTACATATGAACTGAATTAGGAAAGAGAACAGAGTCTCAGATTTAGAAAACACTCTTATGCTTGCTTAAGGGGGAAGGAGAGGTGGGGAGACACACAAAACCAGAGTTTGATATTAACACAGGTACCGTTCCATAATCCAAATACAGAAGAGAGAAGCCCAACTCCTTCCTCAGTGAATGGGACTCACCACCCCTATTCCCCACAGAGAAATATATCTGACTAGTAAGGATCTTAAAACCTATGTATTGATATGTCTCCATAAGGGAACCAAGTGTGTCTAGAATGACATAAACACGGCAGTGAGAATCACCTCAAACCCACTATAAAAAAGAATTTCAAAACAAAACAAAGAAACAGTGAAATTCTTACACAACACCTTCAGGGGTTCTGATGAAACTTGGAATGACCCTATCTACAACAACAGCTGGATGTGGCATAAGGCTGTTCACCTGGGACTGAGAGGATTGGTGAGATTGGGTGAGAAAATGCAGACGCTTTAAAGCAATAATGCCTGCCACTGATTCCATGGTTCCCAACTCTCCAGGTAGAAGGGAATATCACTACAGTTATAACATGTATGGGAAACCTAGAGAATGGACACCCTCTGATGGTGAAAGGTTTCTAAAACTCTACTAATTTTTTTCCTTCCATGTGCTGCAGCTTGACATTCCAACTGCTTTAATATCAATCTTCCAACTTGGAGAGTCAGCCCCTATAACCTCCTGGTTCGCACAGTTGGCATATTGTGCAGAGGATATAAGGGAAGAGGGAGAACCAATGAGAGAGTAGCTGTAGGCATTTGGACGGCCACATGTCACTCTAATTTCCCGTCACGAAGAAGAATTAACCAAACTCTCAGCCTGCCCCACCCCCATAACTAGTATAGGTCCTGAAGCAAAATTGTGGGTTTGTGGTCAGCTCACAAAAACACAAGTTGAAAAATGGAGCTCAGGGGCACAGCAATTCACTAACTTGCAGAGTTATACAGGACTACTCTCTTCCAAAAATCTGCTGAGGAAAAGCCATGAGGCGGACTTGAAAATGAGGGAGATTTGCACGAAACAGATTTCCAGAAGTACATTGGAATCACCTTTAAACACAGGAAAAGCATCACAACTTCGACAATTATGGAATTGTCCATAAAGGGTGCATGCGTTTTCTCCTGAATATATTCAGGAGAAAACGCATACACCCATTTTGGCCAACCAAGCAACCACACAATGCAAATCTGCACTACAAAGAAGTATCACTTCCCACCAGTCAAAAGGGATATCCGTAAAATGTGTAAAAACCAGAAAGGCAAGAGGGGCTCTAGAGAACAGGGAGCCTTGTTATGCTGATGGGTGGGATGCAGATTGCCAACAGCCACTCTGGAGGAGTGCACTGTGTTCCCTAAAAGAATTAAACAACAGAGCTTCACAACCTAAGTCACTTCCAGTCATGGGAATATACCTTGGGGAAATTGAAAATCAATAAGACACAGCCAACCCAAAATATAGGGCAGCACTGCTTACAAGAACCTCGACTTCGGGACACCTAAAATATCCCAGTAAAGACAAAAATAGTAAAGAAATTGTGGTACATATGTACGATGGAATATCCCTCAGCCATGAAATCAATGTCATAAGACCAGTAGCAGCATAATGAGTGGATTCATGTACGATGATTCTAACTGAAATAAGTCACACAGAAAAAGAAACTTATCATAAGATATCACTTATGAAGGTCTTGTAAACATGGAGAAACATGAACTGAATTAGGAAAGAGAAGAGTCTCACATTTAGAAAACACTCTTATGCCTGCTCAAGAGGAAAGGAGAGGTGGGGTTATGCATAAAACCAGAGTTTGATATTAGCACAGGTACGGTTGCATAAACCAAATACAAAATAGACAAGACCTACACTTTCCTCACTGAACGGGCCTCAACACCCCTATTCCACGCAGAGTAGTATATCTGACTAGTAAGAATCTTAAAACCTATGTATTGATATGTATCCATAAGGGAACCAAGTGTGTCTAGAATGACATAAACACGGCAGAGAGAATCAGCTCAAACCCACTATAAAAATGAATTTCAAAACAAAACAAATAAACAGTGAAATTCTTACACAATACCTTCAGGGGTTCTGATGAAACTTAGAATGACCCTATCTACAACGACAGCTGGATGTGGCATAAGGCTGGTCACTTGGGACTGAGAGGATTGGTGAGATTGGGTGAGAAAATGCAGACCGTTTAAAGCAATAATACCTGGCACCCATTCCATGGGTCCCAACTCTCCAGGTAGAAGGGAATATCACTACAGTTATAACATGTATGGGAAACCTAGAGAGTGGACACCATCTGATGGTGAAAGGTTTCTAAAACTCTACTAATTTTTTTTCTCTCCTTGTGCACCAGTTTGACATTCCAACTGCTTTAGTATCAATCTCCCAAGTTGGAGAGTCAGCACCTATAACCTCCTGGTTCGCACATTTGGCACGTTGTGTAGAGGATATAAGGGAAGAGGGAGAAACAATTAGAGAGTAGCTGTAGGCATTTGGATGGCCACATGTCACTCTAAATTCCCGTCACAAAGAAGAATTAACAAACTCAGAGCCAGCCCCCCCAATGGAACCAGTATAGGTCCTGAAGAAAAATTGTGGATTGGTAGTCAGCTCACAAAAACGCGAGTTGAAAAATGGAGCTCAGGGGCACAGCAATTCACTAACTTGCCGAGTTATAAAGGACTACTCTCTTCCAAAAATCTGTTGAGAGAAAGCCATGAGGCGGACTTGAAAATGAGGCAGAAGTGCACGAAACAGATTTCCAGAAGTACATTGGATTCGCCTTTAAATACAGGAAAAGCATCACAACTTCGACAATTATGGAATTGTCCATAAAGGGTGCATGCATTTTCTCCTGAATATATTCAGGAGAAAACGCATACGCCCTTTTTGGCCAACCAAGCAACCGCACAATGCAAATCTGCACTACAAAGAAGTATCACTTCCAACCGGTCAAAAGGGACATCCGTAAAATGTGTAAAAACAAGAAAGGCAAGACAGGATCTGGAGAAGAGGGAGCCTTGTTATGCGGATGGGTGGGTTGTAAATTGCCAACAGCCACTCTGGAGGAGTGCATTGTGTTCCCAAAAAGAAGTAAACAACAGTGCTTCACAACCTAAGGCACTTCCAGTCATGGGAATATACCTTGGGAAAATTGAAAATCAATAAGACACAGCCACCCCAAAATTTATGGCAGCACTGCTTACAAGAACCTCGACTTCGGGACACCTTATATATCCCAGGAAAGACAAAAATGGTAAAGAAATTGTGGTATATACGTATGATGGAATATCCCTCAGCCATGAAGTCAATGTAATAAGGCCAGTAGCAACATAATGACGGGATTCATGTACGATGACTCTAACTGAAAAAATCACACAGAAAAATAAACTTATCATAAGATATCACTTATGAAGGGTATATAAAAATGGCTACACATGGAAGGAATTAGGAAAGGGAACAGAGTCTCATATTTAGAAAACACTCTTATGCATGCTAAAGGGGAAAGCAGAGGTGGGGTGATGAATAAAACCAGAGTTTGATATTAGCACAGGTACGGTTCCATAATCCAAATACAGAACAGACAAGACCTATTACTTCCTCTGTGAACGGGACTCAAAACCCCATATTTCCCGCAGAGGAATATATCTGACTAGTAAGAATCTTAAAACCTATGTATTGATATGTCTCCATAAGGGAATCAAGTGTGTCTAGACTGGCATAAACATGGCAGCGAGAATCAGCTCAAACCCACGATAAAAAGGGAATTCAAAAACAAAACAAAAAACAGGGAAATTCTTTACAATTCCTTCAGGGTCTCTGATGAAACCTGGAATGACCCTATCTACAACGACAGCTGGATGTGGCATAAGGCTGGACACTTGGGACTGAGAGGGTTGGTGAGAGTGGGTGAGCAAATGCAGACCCTTTAAAACAATAATATGTGGCACCCATTCCATGGGTCTCAGCTCTCCAGGTTGAAGGAACTATTAGTACATCTATAACATGTACGGAAAACCTAGAGAACGGACACACTGTGAATACGAAAGGTTTCTAAAACTCAACGAATAGTCCCTCTCCTGGTGCTCTGGTTTGACATTCCAACTGCTTTATTATCAGTCTCCAAACTTGAAGAGACAGCCCCTTTAACCTGCTGGTTCGCACAGGTTGCCAATTTGGCAGAGGATGAAAGGGAAGAGGGAGAACCAATGAGAGAGTAGCTGTTAGGCATTTGGAAGGGCACATATCACTCTAACATCCCGGCAGGAAGAAGAATTAACCAAAGTCTCAGCCCCCCACCGGGAACCAGCATAGGTCCTGAACCAAAATTTTGGACTTTCGGTCAGCTCACAAAAAACGAGATGAAAAATGGAGCTCAGGGGCACAGCAATTCACAAACTGGCTGAGTAATAAAGGACAACTATCGTCCAAAAATCTGTTGAGGGAAGGCAACGAGGCAGACTTGAAAGCGAGGCAGAATAGCAGGAAACAGATTTCAAGAGGTACGTTGGAATCGCCTTTAAAGCACAGGAAGAGGGGCACAACTTCGACAATGATGCACTTGGCCAAAAAGGGCGTACGCGTTTTCTTCTGAATATATTCAGGAGAAAACGCATACGCCCTTTTTGGCCAAGCAAGCAAGCGGGCAATGCAAATCTGCACTAAAAAGAAGTATCACTTCCCACCGGTCAAAAGGGACATCCACAAAATGTGTAAAAACCAGAAAGGCAAGACAGGCTTTGGAGAACAGGGAGCCTTCTTATGCTGATGGGTGGGATGTAAATTGCCAACTGCCTTTCTGGAGGAGTACATTGTGTTCCCTAAAACAAGTAAAGAACAGAGCTAAAGAGCCAAGGGCACTTCCAGTCTAGGGAATATACCTTGGGAAAACTGAAAATCAAAAAGACAGAGCCACCCCAAAATTTAGGACTGCACTACTTACAAGGACCTCAACTTGGGTACACCTTAAATATCCCAGGAAATATAAAAATGGTTCAAAAAATTGTGGTACTTACGTACGATGGAATATCCCTCAGCCATGAAATCAATGTCTTAAGACCAGTAGCAGCAAAATGGGTGTATTCAGGTACGATGATTCTAAGTGAAATAAGTCACACAGAAAAAGAAACATATCATAAGATATCACTTATGAAGATCCTGTAAACATGGCTACACTTGAACTGAGTTAGGAAAGAGAACAGTGTCTCACATTTAGAAAACACTCTTATGCCTGCTTAAGGGTGAAGGAGAGGTGGGGTGATGCATAAAACCAGAGTTTGATATAAACACAGGTACCGTTCCAAAAACCAACAATGGAATAGACAAGACCTACACCTTCTTCAGTGAAAGGGACTCAAAACCCCATATTTCCCGCAGAGGGATATAACTGACTAGTAAGAATCTTAAAACCTATGTATTGATATGTCTCCGTAAGGGAATCAAGTGTGTCTAGACTGGCATAAACATGGCAGCGCGAATCAGCTCAAACCCACTATAAAAAGGAATTTCAAAAACAAAACAACAAAAACTGTGAAATTCTTTACAATTCCTTCAGGGTCTCTAATGAAACCTGGAATGACCCTATCTACAACGACAGCTGGATGTGGCATAACGAGGGACACTTGGGACTGAGACGATTGGTGAGATTGGGTGAGCAAATGCAGATCCTTTTATGCACAAATGCCTGGCACCCATTCCATGGGTCCCAACTCTCCAGGTTGAAGGGAATATTACTAAAGCTATAACATGTACGGGAAACCTAGAGAATGGACACACTGTGAATAAGAAAGGTTTCTAAAACTCAATGAATAGTCCCTCTCCTGGTGCTCCGGTTTGACTTTCCATCTGCTTTACTATCAACCTCCCAACTTGGAGAGACAGCCCCTTTAACCTCCTGGTTCGCACAGGTTGCCAATTTGGCAGAGGATGAAAGGGAAGAGGGAGAACCAATGAGAGAGTAGCTGTTAGGCATTTGGTCGGGCACATATCACTGTAATTTCCCGGCAGGAAGAAGAATTAACCAAAGTCTCAGCCCCCCACCGGGAACCAGCATAGGTCCTGAACCAAAATGTTGGACTTGCGGTCAGCTCACCAAAAACGAGTTGAAAAATGGAGCTCAGGGGCACAGCAATTCACAAACTGGCCGAGTAATAAAGGAAAACTATCGTCCAAAAATCTGTTGAGGGAAGGAAACGAGGCGGACTTGAAAGCGTGGCAGAATAGCAGGAAACAGATTTCAAGAGGTACGTTGGAATCTCCTTTAAAGCACAGGATGAGGGGCACAACTTCGACAGTGATGCACTTGGCCAAAAAGAGCGTATGCATTTTCTCCTGAATATATTCAGGAGAAAACGCATACGCCCTTTTTGGCCAAGCAAGCAAGCGGGCAATGCGAATCTGCACTACAAAGAAGTATCACTTCCCACCGGTCAAATGGGACATCCACAAAATGTGTAAAAACCAGAAAGGCAGACAGGCCCTGGAGAACAGGGAGCCTTGTTATGCTGATGGGCGGGATGTAAATTGCCAACTGCCTCTCTGGAGGAGTACATTGTGTTCCCTAAAACAAGTAAAGAACAGAGCTACAGAGCCACGGGCACTTCCAGTCTAGGGAATATACCTTGAGAAAACTGAAAATCAATAAGACAGAGCCACCCCAAAATTTAGGGCTGCACTGCTTACAAGGACCTCAACTTGGGTTCACCTTAAATATCCCAGGAAATATAAAAATGGTTCAAAAAATTGTGGTACCTACGTACGACGGAATATCCCTCAGCCATGAAATCCATGTCATAAGACCAGTAGCAGCAAATTGGGTGGATTCAGGTACGATGATTCTAAGTGAAATAAGTCACACAGAAAAAGAAACTTATCATATGATATCACTTATGATGATCCTATAAACATGGCTACACTTGAACTGAGTTAGGAAAGAGAACAGTGTCTCACATTTAGAAAACACTCTTATGCCTGCTTAAGGGGGAAGGAGAGGTGGGGTGATGCATAAAACCAGAGTTTGATATAAGCACAGGTACCGTTCCAAAAACCAACTATGGAATAGACAAGACCTACACCTTCCTCAGTGAAAGGGACTCAAAACACCATATTTCCCGCAGAGGAATATATCTGACTAGTAAGAATATTAAAACCTATGTATTGATATGTCTCCGTAAGGGAAACAAGTGTGTCTAGACTGGAATAAACAGGGCAGCGAGAATCAGCTCAAACCCAGTGTAAAAAGGAATTTCAAAAACAAAACCAAAAAACTGGGAAATTCTTTACAATTCCTTCAGGGTCTCTGATGAAACCTGGAATGACCCTATCTACAACGACAGCTGGATGTGGCATAAGGCTGGACACTTGGGACTGAGAGAATTGGTGAGATTGGGTGAGCAAATGCAGACCATTTAAAGCAATAATGCATGGCACCCATTCCATGGGTCCCAAATCTCCAGGTTGAAGGGAATATTACTACAGTTATAACATGTACGGGAAACCTAGAGAACGGACACACTGTGAATACGAAAGGTTTCTAAAACTCAACGAATAGTCCCTCTCCTGGTGGTCCGGTTTGACTTTCCATCTGCTTTACTATCAACCTCCCAACTTGGAGAGACAGCCCCTTTAACCTCCTGGTTCGCACAGGTTGCCAATTTGGCAGAGGATGAAAGGGAAGAGGGAGAACCAATGAGAGAGTAGCTGTTAGGCATTTGGACGGGTACATATCACTATAATTTCCCGGCAGGAAGAAGAATTAACCAAAGTCTCAGCCACCCACCGGGAACCAGTATAGGTCCTGAACCAAAATTTTGGACTTGCGGTCAGCTTACCAAAAACGAGTTGAAAAATGGAGTTCAGGGGCACAGCAATTCACAAACTGGCCGAGTAATAAAGGACAACTATCGTCCAAAAATCTGTTGAGGGAAGGCAACGAGGCGGACTTGAAAGCGAGGCAGAATAGCAGGAAACAGATTTCAAGAGGTACGTTGGAATCGCCATTAAAGCACAGGAAGAGGGGCACAACTTCGACAATGATGCACTTGGCCAAAAAGGGCGTATGCATTTTCTCCTGAATATATTCAGGAGAAAACGCATACGCCCTTTTTGGCCAAGCAAGCAAGCGGGCAATGCAAATCTGCACTACAAAGAAGTATCACTTCCCACGGCTCAAAAGGGACATCCACAAAATGTGTAAAAACCAGAAAGGCAAGACAGGCCCTGGAGAACAGGGAGCCTTGTTATGCTGATGGGCGGGATGTAAATTGCCAACTGCCTCTCTGGAGGAGTGCATTGTGTTCCCTAAAACAAGTAAACAACAGAGCTACAGAGCCAAGGGCACTTCCAGTCTAGGGAATATACCTTGGGAAAACTGAAAATCAATAAGACAGAGCCACCCCAAAATTTAGGGCTGCACTGCTTACAAGGACCTCAACTTGGGTACACCTTAAATATGCCAGGAAATATAAAAATGGTTCAAAAAATTGTGGTAATTACGTACGATGGAATATCCCTCAGCCATGAAATCAATGTCATAAGACCAGTAGCAGCAAAATGGGTGGATTCAGGTTCGGTAATTCTAAGTGAAATAAGTCACACAGAAAACGAAACTTATCATAAGATATCACTTATGAAGATCCTGTAAACATGGCTACATTTGAACTGAGTTAGGAAAGAGAACAGTGTCTCACATTTAGAAAACACTCTTATGCCTGCTTAAGGGGGAAGGAGAGGTGGGGTGATGCATAAAACCAGAGTTTGATATAAGCACAATTACCGTTCCAAAAACCAACTATGGAATAGACAAGACCTACACCTTCCTCAGTGAAAGGGAATCAAAACCCCATATTTCCTGCAGAGGGATATATCTGACTAGTAAGAATCTTAAAACCTATGTATTGATATGTCTCCGTAAGGGAAACAAGTGTGTCTAGACTGGCATAAACATGGCTGAGAGAATCAGCTCAAACCCACTATAAAAAGGAATTTCAAAAACAAAACAAAAAAACTGTGAAATTCTTTACAATTCCTTCAGGGTCCCTGATGAAACCTGGAATGACCCTATCTACAACGACAGCTGGATGTGGCATAAGGAAGGACACTTGGGACTGAGAGGATTGCTGAGATTTGGAGAGCAAATGCAGACCCTTTAAATCACAATTGCCTGGCACCCATTCCATGGGCGCCAACTCTCCAGGTTGAAGGGAATATTACTACAGCTATAACATGTACGGGAAACCTAGAGAACGGACACACTGTGAATACGAAAGGTTTCTAAAACTCAACGAATAGTCCCTCTCCTGGTGCACCGGTTTGACTTTTCATCTGCTTTACTATCAACCTCCCAACTTGGAGAGACCGCCCCTTTAACCTCCTGGTTCACACAGGTTGCCAATTTGGCAGAGGATAAAAGGGAAGAGGGAGAACCAATGAGAGAGAAGCTGTTAGGCATTTGGACGGGCACATATCACGGTAATTTCCCGGCAGGAAGAAGAATTAACCAAAGTCTCAGCCACGCACCGGGAACCAGTATAGGTCCTGAACCAAAATTTTGGACTTGCGGTCAGCTCACCAAAAACGAGTTGAAAAATGGAGCTCAGGGGCACAGCAATTCACAAAGAGGCCGAGTAATAAAGGACAACTATCGTCCAAAAATCTGTTGAGGGAAGGCAACGAGGCGGACTTGAAAGCGAGGCCATATAGCAGGAAACAGATTTCAAGAGGTACGTTGGAATCGCCTTTAAAGCACACGAAGAGGGGCACAACTTCGACAATGATGCACTTGGCCAAAAAGGGCGTATGCGTTTTCTCCTGAATATATTCAAGAGAAAACGCATACGCCCTTTTTGGCCAAGCAAGCAAGCGGGCAATGCAAATCTGCACTACAAAGAAGTATCACTTCCCACCGGTCAGAAGGGACATCCACCAAATGTGTAAAAACCAGAATGGCAAGACAGGCCCTGGAGAACAGGGAGCCTTGTTATGCTGATGGGCGGGATGTAAATTGCCAACTGCCTCTCTGGAGAAATGAATTGTGTTCCCTAAAACAAGTAAAGAACAGAGCTACAGAGCCAAGGGCACTTCCAGTCTAGGGAATATACCTTGGGAAAACTGAAAATCAATAAGACAGAGCCACCCCAAAATTTAGGGCTGCACTGCTTACAAGGACCTCAACTTGGGTACACCTTAAATATCCCAGGAAATATAAAAATGGTTCAAGAATTTGTGGTACTTACGTACGATGGAATATCCCTCAGGCATGAAATCAATGTCATAAGACCAGTAGCAGCAAAACGGGTATATTCAGGTACGATGATTCTAAGTGAAATTAGTCACACAGAAAAAGAAACTTATCATAAGATATCACTTATGAAGATCCTGTAAACATGGCTACACTTGAACTGAGTTAGGAAAGAGAACAGTGTCTCACATTTAGAAAACACTCTTATGCCTGCTTAAGGGGGAAGGAGAGGTGGGGTGATGCATAAAACCAGAGTTTGATATAAGCACAGGTACCGTTCCAAAAACCAACTATGGAATAGACAAGACCTACACCTTCCTCAGTGAAAGGGACTCAAAACCCCATATTTCCCGCAGAGGAATATATCTGACTAGTAAGAATCTTAAAACCTATGTATTGATATGTCTCCGTAAGGGAATCAAGTGTGTCTAGACAGGCATAAACATGGCAGCGAGAATCAGCTCAAGCCCAGTATAAAAAGGAATTTCAAAAACAAAACATAAAAACTGGGAAATTCTTTACAATTCCTTCAGGGTCTCTGATGAAACCTGGAATGACCCTATCTAAAACGACAGCTGGATGTGGCATAAGGAGGGATACTTGGGACTGAGACGATTGGTGAGATTGGGTGAGCAAATGCAGACCTTTTAAAGCACAAATGCCTGGCTCCCATTCCATGGGTCCCAAATCTCCAGGTTGAAGGGAATATTACTACAGATATAACATGTACGGGAAACCAAGGGAACGGACACACTGTGAATACGAAAGGTTTCTAAAACTCAATGAATAGCCCCTCTCCTGGTGCTCTGGTTTGACTTTCCATCTGCTTTACTATCAACCTCCCAACTTGGAGAGACAGCCCCTTTAACCTCCTGGTTCGCACAGGTTGCCAATTTGGCAGAGGATGAAAGGCAAGAGGGAGACCCAATGAGAGAGTAGGTATTAGGTATTTGGACGGACACATATCTCTGTAATTTCCCGGCAGGAAGAAGAATTAACCAAAGTCTCAGCCACCCACCGGGAACCAGTATAGGTCCTGAACCAAAATTTTGGACTTGCGGTCAGCTCACCAAAAACGAGTTGAAAAATGGAGCTCAGGGGCACAGCAATTCACAAACTGGCCGAGTAATAAAGGACAACTATCATCCAAAAATCTGTTGAGGGAAGGCAACGAGGCGGACTTGAAAGCGAGGCAGAATAGCAGGAAACAGATTTCAAGAGGTACGTTGGAATCGCCTTTAAAGCACAGGAAGAGGGGCACAACTTCGACAATGATGCACTTGGCCAAAAAGGGCGTATGCGTTTTCTCCTGAATATATTCAGGAGAAAACGCATACGTCCTTTTTGGCCAAGCAAGCAAGCGGGCAATGCAAATCTGCACTACAAAGAAGTATCACTTCCCACCGGTCAAAAGGGACATCCACAAAATGTGTAAAAACCAGAAAGGCAAGACAGGCCCTGGAGAACAGGGAGCCTTGTTATGCTGAAGGGCGGGATGTAAATTGCCAACTGCCACTCTGGAGGAGTGCACTGTGTTCCCTAAAGCAAGTAAACAACAGAGCTACAGATCCAAGGGCACTTCCAGTCTAGGGAATATACCTGGGGAAAACTGAAAATCAATAAGACAGAGGCACCCCAAAATTTAGGGCTGCACTGCTTACAAGGACCTCAACTTGGATACACCTTAAGTATCCAAGGAAATATAAAAATGGTTCAAAAAATTGTGGTATTTACGTACGATGGAATATCCCTCAGCCATGAAATCAATGTCATAAGACCAGTAGCAGCAAAATGGGTGGATTCAGGTACGATGATTCTAAGTGAAATAAGTCACAGAGAAAAAGAAACTTATCATAAGATATCACTTATGAAGATCCTATCAACATGGCTACACTTGAACTGAGTTAGGAAAGAGAACAGTGTCTCACATTTAGAAAACACTCTTATGCCTGCTTAAGGGGGAAGGAGAGGTGGGGTGATGCATAAAGCCAGAGTTTGATATAAGCACAGGTACCGTTCCAAAAACCAACTATGGAATAGACAAGACCTACACCTTCCTCAGTGAAAGGGACTCAAAACCCCATATTTCCCGCAGAGGAATATATCTGACTAGTAAGAATCTTAAAACCTATGTATTGATATGTCTCCGTAAGTGAATCAAGTGTGTCTAGACTGGCATAAACATGGCAGCGAGAATCAGCTCAAACCCACTATAAAAAGGAATTTCAAAAACAAAACAAAAAAACTCGGAAATTCTTTACAATTCCTTTCGCGTCCCTGATGAAACCTGGAATGACCTTATCTTCAACGACAGCTGGATGTGGCATAAGGAGGGACACTTGGGACTGAGACGATTGGTGAGATTGGGTTAGCAAATGCAGACACTTTAAAGTAATAATGCATGGCACCCATTCCATGGGTCCCAACTCTCCAGGTTGAAGGGAATATTACTACAGATATAACATGTATGGGAAACCTAGGCAACGGACACACTGTGAATACGAATGGTTTCTAAAACTCAACGAATAGCCCCTATCCTGGTGCTCCGGTTTGACTTTCCATCTGCTTTACTATCAACCTCCCAGCTTGGAGAGACAGCCCCTTTAACCTCCTGGTTCGCACAGGTTTCCAATTTGGCAGAGGATGAAAGGGAAGAGGGAGAACCAATGAGAGAGTAGCTGTTAGGCATTTGGACGGGCACATATCACTCTAACTTCCCGGCAGGAAGAAGAATTAACCAAAGTCTCAGCACCCCACTGGGAACCAGCATAGGTCCTGAACCAAAATTTTGGACTTGCGGTCAGCTCACAAAAAAATGAGTTGGAAAATGGAGCTCAGGGGCACAGCAATTCACAAACTGGCCGAGTAATAAAGGACAACTATCGTCCAAAAATCTGTTGAGGGAAGGCAACGAGGCGGACTTGAAAGCGAGGCAGAATAGCAGGAAACAGATTTCAAGAGGTACGTTGGAATCGCCTTTAAAGCACAGGAAGAGGGGCACAACTTCGACAATGATGCACATGGTCAAAAAGGGCGTATGCGTTTTCTCCTGAATATATTCAGGAGAAAACGCATACGTGCATTTTGGCCAAGCAAGCAAGCGGCAATGCAAATCTGCACTATAAAAAAGTATCGCTTCCCACCGGTCAAAAGGGACATCCACAAAATGTGTAAAAACAAGAAAGGCAAGACAGGACCTGGAGAACAGGGTGCCTTGTTATGCTGATGGGCGGGATGTAAATTGCAGACTGCCTCTCTGGAAGAGTACATTGTGTTCCCTAAAACAAGTAAAGAACAGAGCTACAGAGCCAAGGGCACTTCCAGTCGAGGGAATATACCTTGGGAAAACTGAAAATCAATAAGACAGAGCCACCCCAAAATTTAGGGCTGCACTGCTTACAAGGACCTCAACTTGGGTACACATTAAATATCCCAGGAAATATAAAAATGGTTCAAAAAATTGTGGTACTTACGTACGATGGAATATCCCTCAGCCATGAAATCAATGTCATAAGACCAGTAGCAGCAAAATGGGTGGATTCAGGTACGATGATTCTAAGTGAAATAAGTCACACAGAAATAGAAACTTATCATAAGATATCACTTATGAAGATCCTGTAAACATGGATACACTTGAACTGAGTTAGGAAAGAGAACAGTGTCTCACTTTTAGAAAACACTCTTATACCTGCTTAAGGGGGAAGGAGAGGTGGGGTGATGCATAAAACCAGAGTTTGATATAAGCACAGGTACCGTTCCAAAAACCAACTATGGAATAGACAAGACCTAAACCTTCCTCAGTGAAAGGGACTCAATACCCCATATTTCCCGCAGAGGAATATATCTGACTAGTAAGAATCTTAACACCTATGTATTGATATGTCTCCGTAAGGGAATCAAGTGTGTCTAGACTGGCATAAACATGGCAGCGAGAATCAGCTCAAACCCACTATAAAAAGGAATTTCAAAAATAAAACAAAAAAATTGGGAAATTCTTTACAAATCCTTCTGGGTCTCTGATGAAACCTGGAATGACCCTATCTACAATGACAGCTGGATATGGCATAAGGGTGGACACTTGGGACTGAGAGGATTGGTGAGATTGGGTGGGCAAATGCAGACCCTTTAAAGCAATAATGCCTGCCAGCCATTCCATGGGTCCCAACTCTCCAGCTTCAAGGGAATATTACTACAGTTATAACATGTACGGGTAACCTAGAGAACGGACACACTGTGAATATGAAAGGTTTCTAAAACTCAACGAATAATCCCTCTACTGGTGCTCCGGTTTGACTTTCCATCTGCTTTACTGTCAACATCCCAACTTGGAGAGACAGCCCCTTTAACTTCCTGGTTCCCAAAGGTTGCCAATTTGGCAGAGGATGAAAGGGAAGAGGGAGAACCAATGAGAGAGTAGCTGTTAGGCATTTGGACGGGCACATATCACTGTAATTTCCCGGAAGGAAGAAGAATTAACCAAAATCTCAGCCACCCACCAGGAACCAGTATAGGTCCTGAACCAAAATTTTGGACTTGCGGTCAGCTCACCAAAAACGAGTTGAAAAATGGAGCTCAGGGGCACAGCAATTCACAAACTGGCCGAGTAATAAAGGACAACTATCGTCCAAAAATTTGTTGAGGGAAGGCAACGAGGTGGAGTTGAAAACGAGGTAGAATAGCAGGAAACAGATTACAAGAGGTACGTTGGAATGGCCTTTAAAGCACAGGAAGAGGGGCACAACTTCGACAACGATGCACTTGGCCAAAAAGGGCTTATGCGTTTTCTCCTGAATATATTCAGCAGAAAACGCATACGCCCTTTTTGGCCAAGCAAGCAAGCGGGCAATGCAAATCTGCACTACAAAGAAGTATCACTTCCCACCGGTCAAAAGGGACATCCACAAAATGTGTAAAAACCAGAAAGGCAAGACAGGCCCTGGAGAACAGGGAGCCTTGTGATGCTGATGGGCGGGATATAAATTGCCAACTGCCTCTCTGGAGGAGTGCATTGTGTTCCCTAAAACAAGTAAACAACAGAGCTACAGAGCCAAGGGCACTTCCAGTCTAGGGAATATACCTTGGGAAAACTGAAAATCAATAAGACAGAGCCACCCCAAAGTTTAGGGCTGCACTGCTTACAAGGACCTCAACTTGGGTACACCTTAAATATCCCAGGAATTATAAAAATGGTTCAAAAAATTGTGGTACTTACGTACGATGCAATATCCCTCAGCCATGAAATCAATGTCATAAGACCAGTAGCAGCAAAATGGGTGGATTGAAGTACGACGATTCTAAGTGAAATAAGTCACAGAGAAAAAGAAACTTATCATAAGATATCACTTATGAAGATCCTGTAAACATGGCTACACTTGAACTGAGTTAGGAAAGTGAACAGTGTCTCACATTTAGAAAACACTCTTATGCCTGCTTAAGGGGGAAGGAGAGGTGGGGTGATGCATAAAACCAGAGTTTGATATAAGCACAGGTACCGTTCCAAAAACCAACTATGGAATAGACAAGACCTACACCTTCCTCAGTGAAAGGGACTCAAAACACCATATTTCCCGCAGAGGAATATATCTGACTAGTAAGAATCTTAAAACCTATGTATTGATATGTCTCCGTAAGGGAATCAAGTGTGTATACACTGGCATAAACATGGCAGCGAGAATCAGCTCAAGCCCACTATAAAAAGGAATTTCAAAAACAAAACAAAAAAACTGGGAAATTCTTTACAATTCCTTCAGGGTCTCTGATGAAACCTGGAATGACCCTATCTACAATGACAGCTGGATGTGGCATAAGGCTGGACACTTGGGACTGAGAGGATTGGTGAGATTGGGTGAGCAAATGCAGACCCTTTAAAGCACAAATGCCTGGCACCCATTCCATGGGTTCCAACTCTCCACGTTGAAGGGAATATTACTACAGCTATAATATGTACGGGAAACCTAGAGAATGGACCCACTGTGAATACGAAAGGATTCTAAAACTCAACGAATAGTCCCTCTCCTGGTGCTCCGGTTTGACTTTCCATCTGCTTTACTATCAACCTCCCAAATTGGAGAGACTGCCCCTTTAACCTCCTGGTTCGCACAGGTTGCCAATTTGGCAGAGGATGAAAGGGAAGAGGGAGAACCAATGAGAGAGTAGCTGTTAGGCATTTGGACGGGCATATATCACTCTAACTTCCAAACAGGAAGAGGAATTAACCAAAGTCTCAACCCCCTACCGGGAACCAGCATAAATCCTGAACCAAAATTTTGGTTTTGCGTTCAGCTCACAAAAAACGAGTTGAAAAATTGAGCTCAGGGGCACAGCAATTCACAATCTGGCACAGTAATAAAGGACAACTATCGTCCAAAAATCTGTTAAGGGAAGGCAACGAGGTGGACTTGAAAGCGAGGCAGAATAGCAGGAAACAGATTTCAAGAGGTACGTTGGAATCGCCTTTAAAGCACAGGAAGAGGGGCACAACTTCGTCAATGATGCACTTGGTCAAAAAGGGCGTATGCGTTTTCTCCTGAATATATTCAGGAGAAAACGCATACGGCCGTTTTGGCCAAGCAAGCAAGCGGGCAATGCAAATCTGCACTACAAAGAAGTATCACTTCCCACCGGTCAAAAGGGACATCCACAAAATGTGTAAAAACCAGAAAGGCAAGACAGGCCCTGGAGAACAGGGAGCCTTGTTATGCTGATGGGCGGGATGTAAACTGCCAACTGCCTCTCTGGAGGAGTGCATTGTGTTCCCTAAAACAAGTAAAGAACAGAGCTACAGAGCCAAGGGCACTTCCAGTCTAGGGAATATACCTTGGGAAAACTGAAAATCAATAAGACAGAGCCACCCCAAAATTTAGGGCTGCACTGCTTACAAGGACCTCAACTTGGGTGCCCCGTAAATATCCCACTAAATATAAAAATGGTTCAAAAAATTGTGGTACTTACGTACGATGGAATATCCCTCAGCCATGAAATCAATGTCATAAGACCAGTAACAGCAAAATGGGTGGATTCAGGTACGATGATTCTAAGTGAAATAAGTCACAGATAAAAAGAAACTTATCTTATGATATCACTTATGAAGATCCTGTAAACATGGCTACACTTGAACTGAGTTAGGAAAGAGAACAGTGTCTCACATTTAGAAAACACTCTTATGCCTGCTTAAGGGGGAAGGAGAGGTGGGGTGATGCATAAATCCAGGGTTTGATATAAGCACAGGTACCGTTCCAAAAACCAACTATGGAATAGACAAGACCTACACCTTCCTCAGTGAAAGGGACTCAAAACCCCATATTTCCCGCAGAGGAATATATCTGACTAGTAAGAATCTTAAAACCTATGTATTGATATGTCTCCGTAAGGGAATCAAGTGTGTCTAGACTGGCATAAACATGGCAGCGAGAATCACCTCAAACCCACTATAAAAAGGAATTTCAAAAACAAAACAAAAAAACTGGGAAATTCTTTACAATTCCTTCAGGGTCTCTGATGAAACCTGGAATGACCCTATCTACAACGACAGTTGAATGTGGCATAAGGCTGTATACTTGGGACTGAGACGATTGGTGAGATTGGGTGAGCAAATGCAGACCCTTTAAAGCACAAATGCCTGGCACCCATTCCATGGGTCCCAACTCTCCAGGTTGAAGGGAATATTACTACAGATATAACATGTACGGGAAACCTAGAGAACGGACACAATGTGAATATGAAAGGTTTATAAAACTCAACGAATAGTCCCTCTCCTGGTGCTCCAGTTTGACTTTCCATCTGCTTTACTATCAACCTCCCAGCTTGGAGAGACAACCCCATTAACCTCCTGGTTCGCACAGGTTTCCAATTTGGCAGAGGATGAAAGGGAATAGGGAGAACCAATGAGAGAGTAGCTGTTAGGCATTTGGACGGGCACATATCACTGTAATTTCCCGGCAGGACGAAGAATTAACCAAAGTCTCAGCCACCCACCGGGAACCACTATAGGTCCTGAACCAATATTTTGGACTTGCGGTCAGCTCACAAAAAACGAGTTGAAAAATGGAGCTCAGGGGCACAGCAATTCACAAACTGGCCGAGTAATAAAGGACAACTATCGTCCAAAAATCTGTTAAGGGAAGGCAACGAGGCGGACTTGAAAGCGAGGCAGAATAGCAGGAAACAGATTTCAAGAGGTAGGTTGCAATCGCCTTTAAAGCACAGGAAGAGGGGCACAACTTCGACAATGATGCACTTGGCCAAAAAGGGCGTATGCGTTTTTTCCTGAATATATTCAGGAGAAAACGGATACGCCCTTTTTGGCCAAGCAAGCAAGCGGGCAATGCAAATCTGCACTACAAAGATGTGTCACTTCCCACCGGTCAAAAGGGACATCAACAAAATGTGTAAAAACCAGAAAGGAAAGTCAGGACCTGGAGAACAGGAAGCCTTGTTATGCTGATGGGCGGGATGTAAATTGCCAACTGCCACTCTGGAGGAGTGCATTGTGTTCCCTAAAACAAGTAAACAAAAGAGCTACAGAGCCAAGGGCACTGACAGTCTAGGGAATATACCTTGGGAAAACTGAAAATCAATAAGACAGAGCCACCCCAAAATTTAGGGCTGCACTGCTTACAAGGACCTCAACTTGGGTACACCTTAAATATCCCAGGAAATATAAAAATGGTTCAAAAAATTGTGGTACTTACGTACGATGGAATATCCCTCAGCCATGAAATCAATGTCATAAGACCAGTAGCAGCAAAATCGGTGGATTCAGGTACGATAATTCTAAGTGAAATAAGTCACAGAGAAAAAGAAACTTATCATAAGATATCACTTATGTAGATCCTGTAAACATGGCTACGCTTGAACTGAGTTAGGAAGGAGAACAATGTCTCATATTTAGAAAACACTCATATGCCTGCTTAAGGGGGAAGGAGAGGTGGGGTGATGCATAAAACCAGAGTTTGATATAAGCACAGGTACCGTTCCAAAAACCAACTATGGAATAGACAAGACCTACACCTTCCTCAGTGAAAGGGACTCAAAACCCCATATTTCCCGCAGAGGAATATATCTGACTAGTAAGAATCTTAAAACCTATGTATTGATATGTCTCCGTAAGGGAATCAAGTGTGTCTAGACTGGCATAAACATGGCAGCGAGAATCAGCTCAAACCCACTATAAAAAAGAATTTCAAAAACAAAACAAAACAACTGGTAAATTCTTTACAATTCCTTCAGGGTCTCTGATGAAACCTGGAATGACCCTATCTACAACGACAGCTGGATGTGGCTTAAGTCTAGACACTTCGGACTGAGAGGATTGGTGAGATTGGGTTAGCAAATGCAGACCCTTTAAAGCACAAATGCCTGGTACCCATTCCATGGGTCCCAACTCTCCAGGTTGAAGGGAATATTACTACAGCTATAACATGTACGGGAAACCTAGAGAATGGACCCACTGTGAATACGAAAGGTTTCTAAATCTCATCGAATAGTCCCTCTCCTGGTGCTCCGGTTTCACTTTCCATCTGCTTTACTGTCATTCTCCCAAATTGCAGAGACAGCCCCTTTAACCTCCTGGTTCACACAGGTTTCCAATTTGACAGAGGATGAAAGGGAAGAGGGAGAACCAATGAGAGAGTAGCTGTTAGGCATTTGGACGGGCATATATCACTCAAATTTCCCAGCAGGAAGAAGAATTAACCAAAGTCTCATCCCCCCACCGGGAACCAGCATAGGTCCTGAACCAAAATTTTGGACTTGCGGTCAGCTCACAAAAAACGAGTTGAAAAATGGAGCTCAGGGGCACAGCAATTCACAAACTGGCCGAGTAATAAAGGACAACTATAGTCCAAAAATCTGTTAAGGGAAGGCAACGATGCGGACGTGAAAGCGAGGCAGAATAGCAGGAAACAGATTTCAAGAGGTACGTTGGAATCGCCTTTAAAGCACAGGAAGAGGGGCACAACTTCGACAATGATGCACTTGGCCAAAAAGGGCGTATGCGTTTTCTCCTGAATATATTCAGGAGAAAACGCATACGCCCTTTTTGGCCAAGCAAGCAAGCGGGCAATGCAAATCTGCACTACAAAGAAGTATCACTTCCCACCGGTCAAAAGGGACATCCACAAAATGTGTAAAAACCAGAAAGGCAAGACAGGCCCTGGAGAACAGGGAGCCTTGTTATGCTGATGGGCGGGATGTAAATTGCCAACTGCCTCTCTGGAGGAGTGCATTGTGTTCCCTAAAACAAGTAAACAACAGAGCTACAGAGCCAAGGGCACTTCCAGTCTAGGGAATATACCTTGGGAAAACTGAAAATCAATAAGACAGAGCCACCCCAAAATTTAGGGCTGCACTGCTTACAAGGACCTCAACTTGGGTACACCCTAAATATCCCAGGAAATATAAAAATGGTTCAAAAAATTGTGGTACTTACGTACGATGGAATATCCCTCAGCCATGAAATCAATGTCATAAGACCAGTAGCAGCAAAACGGGTATATTCAGGTACGATGATTCTAAGTGAAATAAGTCACAGAGAAAAAGAAACTTATCATAAGATATCACTTATGAAGATCCTGTAAACATGGCTACACTTGAACTGAGTTAGGAAAGAGAACAGTGTCTCACATTGAGAAAACACTCTTATGCCTGCTTAAGGGGGAAGGAGAGGTGGGGTGATGCATAAAACCAGAGTTTGATATAAGCACAGGTACCGTTCCAAAAACCAATTATGGAATAGACAAGACCTACACCTTCCTCAGTGAAAGGGACTCAAAAGCCCATATTTCCCGAAGAGGAATATATCTGACTAGTAAGAATCTTAAAACCTATGTATTGATATGTCTCCGTAAGGGAATCAAGTGTGTTTAGACTGGCATAAACATGGAAGCGAGAATCAGCTCAAACCCACTATAAAAAGGAATTTCAAAAACAAAACAAAAAAACTGGGAAATTCTTTACAATTCCTTCAGGGTCTCTGATGAAACCTGGAATGACCCTATCTACAACGACAGCTGGATGTGGCATAAGGAGGGACACTTGGGACTGAGAGGATTGGTTAGACTGCGTGAGAAAATGCAGACCCTTTAAAGCACAAATGCCTGGCACCCATTCCATGGGTCCCAACTCTCCAGGTTGAAGGGAATATTACTAAAGCTATAACATGTACGGGAAACCTAGAGAACGGACACACTGTGAATACGAAATGTTTCTAAAACTCAACGAATAATCCCTCTCCTGGTGCTCCAGTTTTACTTTCCACCTGCTTCACTATCAACCTCCCAACTTGGAGAGACAGCCCCTTTAACCTCCTGGATCGCCCAGGTTGCCCATTTGGCAGAGGATGAAAGGGAATAGGGAGAACCAATGAGAGAGTAGCTGTTAGGCATTTGGACGGGCACATATTACTCTAACTTCCCAGCAGGAAGAAGAATTAACCAAAGTCTCAGCCCCCCATCGGGAACCAGCATAGGACCTGAACCAAAATTTTGGACTTGCGGTCAGCTCACCAAAAACGAGTTGAAAAATGGAGCTCAGGGGCACAGCAATTCACAAACTGGCCGAGTAATAAAGGACAACCATCGTACAAAAATCTGTTGAGCGAAGGCAATGAGGCGGACTTGAAAGCGAGGCAGCATAGCAGGAAACAGATTTCAAGAGGTACGTTGGAATCGCCTTTAAAGCACAGGAAGAGGGGCACAACTTCGACAATGATGCACTTGGCCAAAAAGGGCGTATGCGTTTTCTCCTGAATATATTCAGGAGAAAACGCATACGCCCTTTTTGGCCAAGCAAGCAAGCGGGCAATGCAAATCTGCACTACAAAGAAATATCAATTCCCACCGGTGAAAACGGACATCCACAAAATGTGTAAAAACCAGAAAGACAAGACAGGCCCTGGAGAACAGGGAGCCTTGTTATGCTGATGGGCGGGATGTAAATTGCCAACTGTCTCTCTGGAGGAGTGCATTGTGTTCCCTAAAACAAGTAAAGAACAGAGCTACAGAGCCAAGGGCACTTCCAGTCTAGGGAATATACCTTGGGAAAACTGAATATCAATAAGACAGAGCCACCCCAAAATTTAGGGCTGCACTGCTTACAAGGACCTCAACTTGGGTACACCTTAAATATCCCAGGAAATATAAAAATGGTTCAGAAAATTGTGGTACTTACGTACGATGGAATATCCCTCAGCCATGAAATCAATGTCATAAGACCAGTAGCAGCAAAATGGTTGGATTCAGGTACGATGATTCTAAGTGAAATAAGTCACACAGAAGAAGAAACTAATCATAAGATATCACTTATGAAGATCCTGTAAACATGGCTACACTTGAACTGAGTTAGGAAAGAGAACTGTGTCTCACATTTAGAAAACACTCTTATGCCTGCTTAAGGGGGAAGGAGAGGTGGGGTGATGCATAAAACCAGAGTTTGATATAAGCACAGGTACCGTTCCAAAAACCAACTATGGGATAGACAAGACCTACACCTTCCTCAGTGAGAGGGACTCAAAACCCCATATTTCCCGCAGAGGAATATATCTGACTAGTAAGAATCTTAAAACCTATGTATTGATATGTCTCCGTAAGGGAATCAAGTGAGTCTAGACCGGCATAAACATGGCATCGAGAATCAGCTCAAACCCACTATAAAAAGGAATTTCAAAAACAAAACAAAAAAACAGGGAAATTCTTTACAATTCCTTCAGGGTCTCTGATGAAACCTGGAATGACCCTATCTACAACGACAGCTGGATGTGGCATAAGGCTGCACACTTGGGACTGAGAGGATTGGTGAGATTGGGTGAGCAAATGCAGACCCTTTAAAGCAATAATGCATGGCACCCATTCCATGGGTCCCTACTCTCCAGGTTGAAGGGAATATTACTACAGTTATAACATGTACGGGAAACCTAGAGAACGGACACACTGTGAATACGAAAGGTTTCTAAAACTCAACGAATAGTCCCTCTCCTGGTGCTCCGGTTTGACTTTCCATCTGCTTTACTATCAACCTCCCAACTTGGAGAGACAGCCCCTTTAACCTCCTGGTTCGCACAGGTTTCCAATTTGGCAGAGAATGAAAGGGAAGAGGGAGAACCAATGAGAGAGTAGCTGTTAGGCATTTGGACGGGCACATATCACTGTAATTTCCCGGCAGGAAGAAGAATTAACCAAAGTCTCAGCCACCCACCGGGAACCAGTATAGGTCCTGAACCAAAATTTTGGACTTGCGGTCAGCTCACCAAAAACGCGTTGAAAAATGGAGCTCAGGGGCACAGCAATTCACATACTGGCCGAGTAATAAAGGACAACTATCGTCCAAAAATCTGTCGAGGGAAGGCAACGAGGCGGACTTGAAAGCGAGGCAGAATAGCAGGAAACAGATTTCAAGAGGTACGTTGGAATCGCCATTAAAGCACAGGAAGAGGGGCACAACTTCGACAATGATGCACTTGGCCAAAAAGGGCGTATGCGTTTTCTACTGAATATATTCAGGAGAAAACGCATACGCCCTTTTTCGCCAAGGAAGCAAACTGGCAATGCAAATCTGGACTACAAAGAAGTATCACTTCCCACCGGTCAAAACGGACATCCACAAAATGTGCAAAAACCAGAAAGGCAAGGCAGGCCCTGGAGAACAGGGAGCCTTGTTATGCTGATGGGCGGGATGTAAATTGCCAACTGCCTCTCTGGAGGAGTGCATTGTGTTCCCTAAACCAAGTAAAGAACAGAGCTACAGAGCCAAGGGCACTTCCAGTCTAGGGAATATACCTTGGGAAAACTGAAAATCAATAAGACAGAGCCACTCCAAAATTTAGGGCTGCACTGCTTACAAGGACCTCAACTTGGGTACACCTTAAATATCCCAGGAAATATAAAAATGGTTCAAAAAATTGTGGTACTTACGTACGATGGAATATCCCTCAGCCATGAAATCAATGTCATAAGACCAGTAGCAGCAAAATGGGTGGCTTCAGGTACGATGATTCTAAGTGAAATAAGTCACAGAGAAAAAGAAACTTATCATAAGATATCACTTATGAAGATCCTGTAAACATGGCTACACTTGAACTGAGTTAGGAAAGAGAACAGTGTCACACATTTAGAAAACACTCTTATGCCTGCTTAAGGGGGAAGGAGAGGTGGGGTGATGCATAAAACCAGAGTTTGATATAAGCACAGGTACCGTTCCAAAAACCAACTATGGAATAGACAAGACCTACACCTTCCTCAGTGAAAGGGACTCAAAACCCCATATTTCCCGCAGAAGAATATATCTGACTAGTAAGAATCTTAAAACCTATGTATTGATATGTCTCCGTAAGGGAATCAAGTGTGTCTAGACTGGCATAAACATGGCAGCGAGAATCAGCTCAAACCCACTATAAAAAGGAATTTCAAAAACAAAACAAAAAAACTGGGAAATTCTTTACAATTCCTTCAGGGTCTCTGATGAAACCTGCAATGACCTTATGTACAACGACACCTGGATGAGGCATAAGGCTGGACACTTGGGACTGAGAGGATTGGTGAGATTGGGTGAGCAAATGCAGACCCTTTAAAGCAATAATGCATGGCACCCATTCCATGGGTCCCAACTCTCCAGGTTGAAGGGAATATTACTACAGCTATAACATGTACGGGAAACCTAGAGAACGGACACACAGTGAATAGGAAAGGTTTCTAAAACTCAACGAATAGTCCCTCTCTTGGTGCTCCGGTTTGACTTTCCATCTGCTTTACTATCAACCTCCGAACTTGAAGATACAGCCCCTTTAACCTCCTGGTTCGCACAGGTTTCCAATTTCGCAGAGGATGAAAGGGAAGAGGGAGAACCAATGAGAGAGTAGCTGTTAGGCATTTGGACGGGCACATATCACTGTAATTTCCCGGCAGGAAGAAGAATTAACCAAAGTCTCAGCCACCCACCGGGAACCAGTACAGGTCCTGAACCAAAATTTTGGACTTGCGGTCAGCTCACCAAAAACGCGTTGAAAAATGGAGCTCAGGGGCACAGCAATTCACATACTCGCCGAGTAATAAAGGACAACTATCGTCCAAAAATCTGTTGAGGGAAGGCAACGAGGCGGACTTGAAATCGAGGCAGAAGAGCAGGAAACAGATTTCAAGAGGTACGTTGGAATCGCCTTTAAAGCACAGGAAGAGGGGCACAACTTCGACAATGATGCACTTTGCCAAAAAGGGCGTATGAGTTTTCTCCTGAATATATTCAGGAGAAAACGCATACGCCCTTTTTGGCCAAGCAAGCAAGCGGGCAATGCAAATCTGCACTACAAAGAAGTATCACTTCCCACCGGTCAAAAGGGACATCCACAAAATGTGTAAAAACCAGAAAGGCAAGACAGGCCCTGGAGAACAGGGAGCCTTCTTATGCTGATGGGCGGGATGTAAATTGCAAACTGCCTCTCTGGAGGAGTGCATTGTGTTCCCTAAAACAAGTAAACAACAGAGCTACAGAGCCAAGGGCACTTCCAGTCTAGGGAATATTCCTTGGGAAAACTGAATATCAATAAGACAGAGGCACCCCAAAATTTAGGCCTGCACTGCTTACAAGGACCTCAACTTGGGTACACCTTAAATATCCCAGGAAATATAAAAATGGTTCAGAAAATTGTGGTACTTACGTACGATGGAATATCCCTCAGCCATGAAATCAATGTCATAAGACCAGTAGCAGCAAAATGGTTGGATTCAGGTACGATGATTCTAAGTGAAATAAGTCACAGAGAAAAAGAAACTTATCATAAGATATCACTTATGAAGATCCTGTAAACATGGCTACACTTGAACTGAGTTAGGAAACAGAACAGTGTCTCACATTTAGAAAACACTCTTATGCCTGCTTAAGGGGGAAGGAGAGGTGGGGTGATGCATAAAACCAGAGTTTGATATAAGCACAGGTACCGTTCCAAAAACCATCTATGGGATAGACAAGACCTACACCTTCCTCAGTGATAGGGACTCAAAACCCCATATTTCCCGCAGAGGAATATATCTGACTAGTAAGAATCTTAAAACGTATGTATTGATATGTCTCCGTAAGGGAATCAAGTGTGTCTATACTGGCATAAACTTGGCAGCGAGAATCAGCTCAAACCCACTATAAAAAGGAATTTCAAAAACAACAAAAAAAAAAACTGGGAAATTCTTTACAATTCCTTCAGGGTCTCTGATGAAACCTGGAATGACCCTATCTACAATGACAGCTGGATGTGGCATAAGGCTGCACACTTGGGACTGAGACGATTGGTGAGATTGGGTGAGCAAATGCAGACCCTTTAAAGCACAAATGCCTGGCACCGTTTCCATAGGTCCCAACTCTCCAGGTTGATGGAATATTACTACAGCTATAACATGTACGGGAAACCTAGAGAACGGACACACTGTGAATACGAAAGGTTTCTAAAACTCAACGAATAGTCCCTCTCCTGGTGCTCCGGTTTGACTTTCCATCTGCTTTACTATCAACCTCCCAACTTGGAGAGACAGCCCCTTTAACCTCCTGGTTCGCACAGGTTGCCAATTTGGCAGAGGATGAAAGGGAAGAGGGAGAACCAATGAGAGAGTAGCTGTTAGGCATTTGGACGGGCACATATCACTGTAATTTCCCAGCAGGTAGAAGAATTAACCAAAGTCTCAGCCACCCACTGGGAACCAGTATAGGTCCTGAACCAAAATTTTGGACTTGCGGTCAGCTCACAAAAACGAGTTGAAAAATGGAGCTCAGGGGCACAGCAATTCACAAACTGGCCGAGTAATAAAGGACAACCATCGTACAAAAATCTGTTGAGCGAAGGCTACGAGGCGGACTTGAAAGTGAGGCAGAAGAGCAGGAAACAGATTTCAAGAGGTACGTTGGAATCGCCTTTAAAACACAGGAAGAGGGGCACAACATCGACAATGATGCACTTGGCCAAAAAGGGCGTATGCGTTTTCTCCTGAATATATTCAGGAGAAAACGCATACGCCCTTTTTGGCCAAGCAAGCAAGCGGGCAATGCAAATCTGCACTACAAAGAAGTATCACTTCCCACCGGTCAAAAGGGACATCCACAAAATGTGTAAAAACCAGAAAGGCCAGACAGGCCCTGGAGAACAGGGAGCCTTGTTATGCTGATGGGCAGGATGTAAATTGCCAACTGTCTCTCTGGAGGAGTGCATTGTGTTCCCTAAAACAAGTAAAGAACAGAGCTACAGAGCCAAGGGCACTTCCAGTCTAGGGAATATTCCTTGGGAAAACTGAATATCAATAAGACAGAGCCACCCCAAAATTTAGGGCTGCACTGCTTACAAGGACCTCAACTTGTGTACACCTTAAATATCCCAGGAAATATAAAAATGGTTCAGAAAATTGTGGTACTTACGTACGATGGAATATCCCTCAGCCATGAAATCAATGTCATAAGACCAGTAGCAGCAAAATGGTTGGATTCAGGTACGATGATTCTAAGTGAAATAAGTCACACAGAAAAAGAAACTTATCATAAGATATCACTTATGAAGAACCTGTAAACATGGCTACACTTGAACTGAGTTAGGAAAGAGAACTGTGTCTCACATTTAGAAAACACTCTTATGCCTGCTTAAGGGGGAAGGAGAGGTGGGGTGATGCATAAAACCAGAGTTTGATATAAGCACAGGTACCGTTCCAAAAACCAACTATGGAATAGAAAAGACCTACACCTTCCTCAGTGAAAGGGACTCAAAACCCCATATTTCCCGCAGAGGAATATATCTGACTAGTAAGAATCTTAAAACCTATGTATTGATATGTCTCCGTAAGGGAATCAAGTGAGTCTAGACCGGCATAAACATGGCATCGAGAATCAGCTCAAACCCACTATAAAAAGGAATTTCAAAAACAAAACAAAAAAACTTTGAAATTCTTTACAATTCCTTCAGGGTCTCTGATGAAACCTGGAATGACCCTATCTACAACGACAGCTGGATGTGGCATAAGGCTGCACACTTGGGACTGAGAGGATTGGTGAGATTGGGTGAGCAAATGCAGACCCTTTAAAGCAATAATGCATGGCACCCATTCCATGGGTCCCTACTCTCCAGGTTGAAGGGAATATTACTACAGTTATAACATGTACGGGAAACCTAGAGAACGGACACACTGTGAATACGAAAGGTTTCTAAAACTCAACGAATAGTCCCTCTCCTGGTGCTCCGGTTTGACTTTCCATCTGCTTTACTATCAACCTCCCAACTTGGAGAGACAGCCCCTTTACCCTCCTGGTTCGCACAGGTTGCCAATTTGGCAGAGGATGAAAGGGAAGAGGGAGAACCAATGAGAGAGTAGCTGTTAGGCATTTGGACGGGCACATATCACTGTAATTTCCCGGCAGGAAGAAGAATTAACCAAAGTCTCAGCCACCCACCGGGAACCAGTACAGGTCCTGAACCAAAATTTTGGACTTGCGGTCAGCTCACCAAAAACGCGTTGAAAAATGGAGCTCAGGGGCACAGCCATTCACAAACTGGCCGAGTAATAAAGGACAACTATCGTCCAAAAATCTGTTGAGGGAAGGCAACGAGGCGGACTTGAATGCGAGGCAGAATAGCAGGAAACAGATTTCAAGAGGTACGTTGGAATCGCCTTTAAAGCACAGGAAGAGGGGCACAACTTCGACAATGATGCACTTGGCCAAAAAGGGCGTATGCGTTTTCTACTGAATATATTCAGGAGAAAACTCATACGCCCTTTTTGGCCAAGGAAGCAAACGGGCAATGCAAATCTGGACTACAAAGAAGTATTACTTCCCACCGGTCAAAACGGACATCCACAAAATGTGTAAAAACCAGAAAGGCAAGGCAGGCCCTGGAGAACAGGGAGCCTTGTTATGCTGATGGGCGGGATGTAAATTGCCAACTGCCTCTCTGGAGGAGTACATTGTGTTCCCTAAAGCAAGTAAAGAACAGAGCTACAGAGCCAAAGGCACTTCCAGTCTAGGGAATATATCTTGGGAAAACTGAAAATCAATAAGACAGAGCCACCCCAAAATTTAGGGCTGCACTGCTTACAAGGACCTCAACTTGGGTACACCTTAAATATCCCAGGAAATATAAAAATGGTTCAAAAATTTGTGGTACTTATGTACGATGGAATATCCCTCAGGCATGAAATCAATGTCATAAGACCAGTAGCAGCAAAATGGGTGGATTAAGGTACGATGATTCTAAGTGAAATAAGTCACACAGAAAAAGAAACTTATCATAAGATATCACTTATGAAGATCCTGTAAACATGGCTACACTTGAACTGAGTTAGGAAAGAGAACAGTGTCTCACATTTAGAAAACACTCTTATGCCTGCTTAAGGGGGAAGGAGAGGTGGGGTGATGCATAAAACCAGAGTTTGATATAAGCACAGGTACCGTTCCAAAAACCAACTATGGAATAGACAAGACCTACACATTTCTCAGTGAAAGGGACTCAAAACCCCATATTTCCCACAGAGGCACATATCTGACTAGTAAGGATCTTAAAACCTATGTATTGATATGTCTCCGTAAGGGAATCAAGTGTGTCTAGACTGGCATAAACATGGCAACGAGAATCAGCTCAAACCCACTATAAAAAGGAATTTCAAAAACAAAACAAAAAAACTGGGAAATTCTTTACAATTCCTTCAGGGTCTCTAATGAAACCGGGAATGACCCTATCTACAATGACAGCTGGATGTGGCATAAGGAGGGACACTTGAGATTGAGACGATTGGTGAGATTGGGTGAGCAAATGCAGACCCTTTTATGCACAAATGCCTGGCACCCATTCCATGGGTCCCAACTCTCAGCGTTGAAGGGAATATTACTACAGCTATAACATGTACGGGAAACCTAGAGAACGGACACACTGTGAATACGAAAGATTTCTAAAACTCAACGAATAGTCCCTCTCCTGGTGCTCCGGTTTGACTTTCCATCTGCTTTACTATCAACCTCCCAAGTGGTAGAGACAGCCCCTTTAACCTCCTGGTTCGCACAGGTTGCCAATTTGGCAGAGGATGAAAGGGAAGAGGGAGAACCAATGAGAGAGTAACTGTTAGGCATTTGGACGGGCACTTATCACTGTCATTTCCCGGGAGGAAGAAGAATTAACCAAAATCTCAGCCACCCACCGGGAACCAGTATAGGTCCTGAACCAAAATTTTGTACTTGCGGTCAGCTCACCAAAAACGAGTTGAAAAATGGAGCTCAGGGGCACAGCAATTCACAAACTGGCCGAGTAATAAAGGACAACCATCGTACAAAAATCTGTTGAGGGAAGGCAACGAGGCGGACTTGAAAGCGAGGCAGAATAGCAGGAAACAGATTTCAAGAGGTACGTTGGAATCGCCTTTAAAGCACAGGAAGAGGGGCACAACTTCGACAATGATGCACTTGGCCAAAAAGGGCGTATGCGTTTTCTCCTGAATATATTCAGGAGAAAACGCATACGCCCTTCTTGGCCAAGCAAGCAAGCGGGCAATGCAAATCTGCACTACAAAGAAGTATCACTTCCCACCGGTCAAAAGGGACATCCACAAAATGTGTAAAAACCAGAAAGACAAGACAGGCCCTGGAGAACAGGGAGCCTTGTTATGCTGATGGGCGGGATGTAAATTGCCAACTGTCTCTCTGGAGGAGTGCATTGTGTTCCCTAAAACAAGTAAAGAACAGAGCTACAGAGCCAAGGGCACTTCCAGTCTAGGGAATATTCCTTGGGAAAACTGAATATCAATAAGACAGAGCCACCCCAAAATTTAGGGCTGCACTGCTTACAAGGACCTCAAATTGTACACCTTAAATATCCCAGGAAATATAAAATTGGTTCAAAAAATTGTGGTACTTACGTACGATGGAATATCCCTCAGCCATGAAATCAATGCCATAAGACCAGTAGCAGCAAAATGGGTGGATTCAGGTACGCTGATTCTAAGTGAAATAGGTCACACAGAAAAAGAAACTTATCATAAGATATCACTTATGAAGATCCTGTAAACATGGCTACACTTGAACTGAGTTAGGAAAGAGAACAGTGTCTCACTTTTAGAAAACACTCTTATGCCTGCTTAAGGGGGAAGGAGAGGTGGGGTGATGCATAAAACCAGAGTTTGATATAAGCACAGGTACCGTTCCAAAAACCAACTATGGAATAGACAAGACCTACACCTTCCTCAGTGAAAGGGACTCAAAACTCCATATTTCACGCAGAGGAATATATCTGGCTAGTAAGAATCTTAAAACCTATGTATTGATATGTCTCCGTAAGGGAATCAAGTGTGCCTAGACTGGCATAAAAATGGCAGCGAGAATCAGCTCATACCCACTATAAAAAGGAATTTCAAAAACAAAACAAAAAAACTGGGAAATTCTTTCCAATTCCATCAGGGTCTCTGATGAAACCTGGAATGACCCTATCTACAATGACAGCTGGATGTGGCATAAGGCTGGACACTTGGGACTGAGAGGATTGGTGAGATTGGGTGAGCAAATGCAGACCCTTTAAAGCAATAATGCAAGGCACCAATTCCATGGGTCCCAACCCTCCAGGTTGAAGGGAATATTACTACAGCTATAACATGTACGGCAAACCTAGAGAACGGACACACTGTGAATACGCAAGGTTTCTAAAACTCAATGAATAGTCCCTCACCTGGTGCTCCGGTTTGACTTTCCACCTGCTTTACTATCAACCTCCCAACTTGGAGAGACAGCCCCTTTAACCTCCTGTTTCGCACAGGCTGCCAATTTGGCAGAGGATGAAAGGGAAGAGGGAGAACCAATGAGAGAGTAGCTGTTAGGCATTTGGACGGGCACATATCACTGTAATTTCCCGGCAGGAAGAAGAATTAACCAAAGTCTCAGCCACCCAACGGGAACCAGTATAGGTCCTGAACCAAAATTTTGGACTTGCGGTCAGCTCACCAAAAACGAGTTGAAAAATGGAGCTCACGGGCACAGCAATTCACAAACTGTCCGAGTAATAAAGGACAACTATCGTCCAAAAATCTGTTGAGGGAAGGCAACGAGGCGGCCTTGAAAGCGAGGCAGAATAGCAGGAAACAGATTTCAAGAGGTACGTTGGAATCGCCTTTAAAGCACAGGAAGAGGGGCACAACTTCGACAATGATGCACTTGGCCAAAAAGGGCGTATGCGTTTTCTCCTGAATATATTCAGGAGAAAACGCATACGCCCTTTTTGGCCAAGCAAGCAAGTGGGCAATGCAAATCTGCACTACAAAGAAGTATCACTTCCCACCGGTCAAAAGGGACATCCACAAAATGTGTAAAAACCAGAAAGGCATGACAGGCCCTGGAGAACAGGGAGCCTTGTTATGCTGATGGGCGGGATGTAAATTGCCAACTGCCTCTCTGGAGGAGTGCATTGTGTTCCCTAAAACAAGTAAACAACAGAGCTAGAGAGCCAAGGGCACTTCCAGTCTAGGGAATATACCTTGGAAAAACTGAAAATCAATAAGACAGAGCCACTGCAAAATTTAGGGCTGCACTGCTTACAAGGACCTCAACTTGGGTACACCTTAAATATCCCAGGAAATATAAAAATGGTTCAGAAAATTGTGGTACTTACGTACGATGGAATATCCCTCAGCCATGAAATCAATGTCATAAGACCAGTAGCAGCAAAATGGGTGGATTCAGGTACGATGATTCTAAGTGAAATAAGTCACACAGAAAAAGAAATTTATCATAAGATATCACTTATGAAGATCCTGTAAACATGGCTACACTTGAACTGAGTTAGGAAAGAGAACAGTGTCTCACATTTAGAAAACACTCTTATGCCTGCTTAAGGGGGAAGGAGAGGTGGGGTGATGCATAACACCAGAGTTTGATATAAGCACAGGTACCGTTCCAAAAACCAACTATGGAATAGACAAGACCTACACCTTCCTCAGTGAAAGGGACTCAAAACCCCATATTTCCGGCAGAGGAATATATCTGACTAGTAAGAATCTTAAAACCTATGTATTGATATGTCTCCGTAAGGGAATCAAGTGTGTCTAGACTGGCATAAACATGGCAGCGAGAATCAGCTCAAACCCACTATAAAAAGGAATTTCAAAAACAAAACAAAAAAACAGGGAAATTCTTTACAATTCCTTCAGGGTCTCTGATGAAACCTGGAATGACCCTATCTACAACGACAGCTGGATGTGGCATAAGGCTGGACACTTGGGACTGAGAGGATTGGTGAGATTGGATGAGCAAATGCAGACCCTTTAAAGCAATAATGCATGGCACCCATTCCATGGGTCCCAACTCTCCAGGTTGAAGGGAATATTACTACAGCTATAACATGTACGGGAAACTGAGAGAACGGACACACTGTGAATACGAAAGGTCTCTAAAACTCAACGAATAGTCCCTCTCCTGGTGCTCCGATTTGACTTTCCATCTGCTTTACTATCAACCTCCCAACTTGGAGAGACAGCCCCTTTACCCTCCTGGTTCGCACAGGTTGCCAATTTGGCAGAGGATGAAAGGGAAGAGGGAGAACCAATGAGAGAGTAGCTGTTAGGCATTTGGACGGGCACATATCACTGTAATTTCCCGGCAGGAAGAAGAATTAACCAAAGTCTCAGCCACCCACTGGGAACCAGTATAGGTGATGAACCAAAATTTTGGACTTGCGGTCAGCTCACCAAAAACGAGTTGAAAAAGAGAGCTCAGGGGCACAGCAATTCACAAACTGGCCGAGTAATAAAGGACAACTATCGTCCAAAAATCTGTTGAGGGAAGGAAATGAGGCGGACTTGAAAGCAAGGCAGAATAGCAGGAAACAGATTTCAAGAGGTACGTTGGAATCGCCTTTAAAGCACAGGAAGAGGGGCACAACTTCGACAATGATGCACTAGGCCACAAAGGGCGTATGCGTTTTCTCCTGAATATAATCAGGAGAAAACTCATACGCCCGTTTTGGCCAAGCAAGCAAGCGGGCAATGCAAATCTTAACTACAAAGAAGTATCACTTCCCACCGGTCAAAAGGGACATCCACAAAATATGTAAAAACCAGAATGGCAAGACAGGCCCTGGAGAACTGGGAGCCTTGTTATGCTGATGGGCGGGATATAAATTGCCAACTGCCTCTCTGGAGTAGTGCATTGTGTTCCCTAAAACAAGTAAAAAACACAGCTACAGAGCCGAGGGCACTTCGAGTCTAGGGAATATACCTTGGGAAAACTGAAAATCAATAAGACAGAGCCACCCCAAAACTTAGGTCTGCACTGCTTACAAGGACCTCAACTTGGGTACAACTTAAATATCCCAGGAAATATAAAAATGGTTCAAAAAATTGTGGTACTTACGTACGATGGAATATCCCTCAGCCACGAAATCAATGTCATAAGACCAGAGGCAGAAAAATGGGTGGATTCAGGTACGATGATTCTAAGTGAAATAAGTCAAACTGAAAAAGAAACTTATCATAAGATATCACTTATGATGATCCTGTAAACATGGCTACACTTGAACTGAGTTAGGAAAGAGAGCAGTGTCTCACATTTAGAAAACACTCTTATGCCTGCTTAAGGGGGAAGGAGAGGTGGGGTGATGCATAAAACCAGAGTTTGATATAAGCACAGGTACCGTTCCAAAAACCAACTATGGAAAAGACAAGACCTACAACTTCCTCAGTGAAAGGGACTCAAAACCCCATATTTACCGCAGAGGAATATATCTGACTAGTAAGAATCTTAAAACCTATGTATTGATATGTCTCCGTAAGGGAATCAAGAGTGTCTAGACTGGCATAAACATGGCAGCGAGAATCAGCTCAAACCCACTATAAAAAGGAATTTCAAAAACAAAACATAAAAACTGGGATACTCTTTACAATTCCTTCAGGGTCTCTGATGAAACCTGGAATGACCCTATATACAATGACAGCTGGATGTGGCATAAGGCTGGACACTTGGGACTGAGAGGATTGGTGAGATTGGGTGAGCAAATGCAGACCCTTTAAAGCAATAATGCATGGCACACATTCCATGGGTCCCATCTCTCAAGGTTGAACGGAATATTACTACAGTTATAACATGTATGGGAAACCTAGAGAACGGACACACTGTGAAAACGAAATGTTTCTGAAACTCAACGAATAGTCCCTCTCCTGGTGCTCCGGTTTGACTTTCCATCTGCTTTACTATCAACCTCCCAACTTGGAGAGACAGCCCCTTTAAACTCCTGGTTCGCACAGGTTGCCAATTTGGCAGAGGATGAAAGGGAAGAGGGAGAACCAATGAGAGAGTAGCTGTTAGGCATTTGGACGGGCACATATCACTGTAATTTCCTGGCAGGAAGAAGAATTAACCAAAGTCTCAGCCACCCACCGGGAACCAGTATAGGTGCTGAACCAAAATTTTGGAATTGCGGTCAGCTCACCAAAAACGAGTTGAAAAATGGAGCTCAGGGGCACAGCAATTCACAAACTGGCCGAGTAATAAAGGACAACTATCGTCCAAAAATCTGTTGAGGGAAGGCAACGAGGCAGACTTGAAAGCGAGGCAGAATAGCAGGAAACAGATTTCAACAGGTACGTTGGAATCGCCTTTAAAGCACAGGAAGAGGGGCACAACTTCGACAATGATGCACTTGGCCAAAAAGGGCGTATGTGTTTTCTCCTGAATATATTCAGGAGAAAACTCATACGCCCTTTTTGTCCAAGCAAGCAAGCGGGCAATGCAAATCTGCACTACAAAGAAGTATCACTTCCCACCGGTCAAAAGGGACATCCACAAAATGTGTAAAAACCAGAAAGGCAAGACAGGCCCTGGAGAACAGGGAGCCTTGTTATGCTGATGGGCGGGATGTAAATTGCCAACTGCCTCTCTGGAGGAGTGCATTGTGTTCCCTAAAACAAGTAAAGAACAGAGCTACATAGCCAAGGGCACTTCCAGTCTAGGGAATATACCTTGGGAAAACTGAAAATCAATAAGACAGAACCACCCCAAAATTTAGGGCTGCACTTCTTACAAGGACCTCAACTTGGATACACCTTAAGTATCCCAGGAAATATAAAAATGGTTCAAAAAATTGTGGTACTTACGTACGATGGAATATCCCTCAGCCATGAAATCAATGTCATAAGACCAGTAGCAGCAAAATGGGTGGATTCAGGTACGATGATTCTAAGTGAAATAAGTCACACAGAAAAAGAAACTTATCATAAGATATCACTTATGAAGATCCTGTAAACATGGCTACACTTGAACTGAGTTAGGAAAGAGAACAGTGTCTCACATTTAGAAAACACTCTTATGCCTGCTTAAGGGGGAAGGAGAGGTGGGGTGATGCATAAAACCAGAGTTTGATATAAGCTCAGGTACCGTTCCAAAAACCAACTATGGAATAGACAAGACCTACACCTTCCTTAGTGAAAGGGGCTGAAAACCCCATATTTCCCACAGAGGAATATATCTGACTAGTAAAAATCTTAAAACCTATGTATTGATATGTCTCCGTAAGGGAATCAAGTGTGTCTAGACTGGCATAAACTTGGCAGCGAGAATCAGCTCAAAACTACTATAAAAAGGAATTTCAAAAACAAAACAAAAAAACTGGGAAATTCTTTACAATTCCTTCAGGGTCTCTGATGAAACCTGGAATGACCCTATCTACAACGACAGCTGGATGTGGCATAAGGCTGGACACTTGGGACTGAGAGGAATGGTGAGATTGTGTGAGAAAATGCAGACCCTCTAAAGCACAAATGCCTGGCACCCATTCCATGGGTCCCAACTCTCCAGGTTGAAGGGAATATTACTACAGCTATAACATGTACGGGAAACATAGAGAAGGGACACACTGTGAATACGAAAGGTTTCTAAAACTCAACGAATAGTCCCTCTCCTGGTGCTCCGGTGTGACTTTCCATCTGCTTTACTATCAACCTCCCAACTTGGAGAGACAACCCCTTTAACCTCCTGGTTCGCACAGGTTGCCAATTTGGCAGAGGATGAAGGGGAAGAGGGAGAACCAATGAGAGACTAGCTGGTTGACATTTGGACGGGCACATATCACTGTAATTTCCCGGCAGGAAGAAGAATTAACCAAAGTCTCAGCCACCCACCGGGAACCAGTTTAGGTCCTGAACCAAAATATTGGACTTGCGGTCAGCTCACCAAAAACCAGTTGAAAAATGGAGCTCAGGGGCACAGCAATTCACAAACTGGCCGAGTAATAAAGGACAACTATCGTCCAAAAATCTGTTGAGGGAAGGCAACGAGGCGGACTTGAAAGCGAGGCAGAATAGCAGAAAACAGATTTCAAGAGGTACGCTGGAATCGCCTTTAAAGCACAGGAAGAGGGGCACAACTTCGACAATGATGCACTTGGCCCAAAAGGGCGTATGCATTTTCTCCTGAATATATTCAGGAGAAAACGCATACACCCTTTTTGGCCAAGCAAGCAAGCGGTCAATGCAAATCTGCACTACAAAGAAGTATCACTTCCCACCGGTCAAAAGGGACATCCACAAAATGTGTAAAAACCAGAAAGGCAAGACAGGCCCTGGAGAACAGGGAGCCTTGTTATGCTGATGGGCGGGATGTAAATTGCCAACTGCCTCTCTGGAGGAGTGCATTGTGTTCCCTAAAACAAGTAAACAACAGAGCTACAGAGCCAAGGGCACTTCCAGTCTAGGGAATATACCTTGGGAAAACTGAAAATCGATAAGACAGAGCCACCCCAAAATTCAGGGCTGCACTGCTTACAAGGACCTCAACTTGGGTACACCTTAAATATCCCAGGAAATATAAAAATGGTTCAAAAAATTGTGGTACTTACGTAAGATGGAATATCCCTCAGCCATGAAATCAATATCATAAGACCAGTAGCAGCAAAATGGGTGGATTCAGGTACGATGATTCTAAGTGGAATAAGTCACACAGAAAAAGAAACTTATCATAAGATATCAATTATGAAGATCCTATAAACATGGCTACACTTGAACTGAGTTAGGAAAGAGAACAGTGTCTCACATTTAGAAAACACTCTTATGCCTGCTTAAGGGGGAAGGAGAGGTGGGGTGATGCATAAAACCAGAGCTTGATATAAGCACAGGTACCGTTCCAAAAACCATCAATGGAATAGACAAGACCTTCACCTTCCTCAGTGAAAGGAACTCAAAACCCCATATTTCCCGCAGAGGAATATATCTGACTAGTAAGAATCTTAAAACCTATGTATTGATATGTCTCCGTAAGGGAATCAAGTGTGTCTAGACTGGCATAAACATGGCAGCGAGAATCAGCTCAAACCCACTATAAAAAGGAATTTCAAAAACAAAACAAAACAACTGGGAAATTCTTTACAATTCCTTCAGGGTCTCTGATGAAACCTGGAATGACCATATCTACAATGACAGCTGTATGTGGCATAAGGCTGGACACTTGGGACTGAGAGGAATGGTGAGATTGTGTGAGAAAATGCAGACCCTCAAAAGCACAAATGCCTGGCACCCATTCCATGGGTCCCAACTCTCCAGGTTGAAGGGAATATTACTACAGCTATAACATGTACGGGAAACATATAGAAGGGACACACTGTGAATACGAAAGGTTTCTAAAACCCAACTAAGAGTCGCTCTCCTGGTGCTCCGGTTTGACTTCCCATCTGCTTTACTATCAACCTCCCAACTTGGAGAGACAACCCATTTAACCTCCTGGTTCGAACAGGTTGCCAATTTGGCAGAGGATGAAAGGGAAGAGGGAGAACCAATGACAGACTAGCTGGTAGACATTTGGACGGGCACATATCACTGTAATTTCCCGGCAGGAAGAAGAATTAACCAAAGTCTCAGCCACCCACCGGGAACCAGTTTAGGTCCTGAACCAAAATTTTGGACTTGCGGTCAGCTCACCAAAAACCAGTTGAAAAATGGAGCTCAGGGGCACAGCAATTCACAAACTGGCCGAGTAATAAAGGACAACTATCGTCCAAAAATCTGTTGAGGGAAGGCAACGAGGCGGACTTGAAAGCGAGGCAGAATAGCAGGAAACAGATTTCAAGAGGTACGTTGGAATCGCCTTTAAAGCACAGGAAGAGGGGCACAACTTCGACAATGATGCACTTGGCCCAAAAGGGCGTATGCATTTTCTCCTGAATATATTCAGGAGAAAACGCATACACCCTTTTTGGCCAAGCAAGCAAGCGGTCAATGCAAATCTGCACTACAAAGAAGTATCACTTCCCACCGGTCAAAAGGGACATCCACAAAATGTGTAAAAACCAGAAAGGCAAGACAGGCCCTGGAGAACAGGGAGCCTTGTTATGCTGATGGGCGGGATGTAAATTGCCAACTGCCTCTCTGGAGGAGTGCATTGTGTTCCCTAAAACAAGTAAACAACAGAGCTACAGAGCCAAGGGCACTTCCAGTCTAGGGAATATACCTTGGGAAAACTGAAAATCGATAAGACAGAGCCACCCCAAAATTCAGGGCTGCACTGCTTACAAGGACCTCAACTTGGGTACACCTTAAATATCCCAGGTAATATAAAAATGGTTCAAAAAATTGTGGTACTTACGTACGATGGAATATCCCTCAGCCATGAAATCAATGTCATAAGACCAGTAGCAGCAAAATGGGTGGATTCAGGTACGATGATTCTAAGTGAAATAAGTCACAGAGAAAAAGAAACTTATCATAAGATATCACTTATGAAGATCCTGTAAACATGGCTACACTTGAACTGAGTTAGGAAAGAGAACAGTGTCTCACATTTAGAAAACACTCTTATGCCTGCTTAAGGGGGAAGGAGAGGTGGGGTGATGCATAAAACCAGAGTTTGATATAAGCTCAGGTACCGTTCCAAAAACCAACTATGGAATAGACAAGACCTACACCTTCCTCAGTGAAAGGGGCTCAAAACCCCATATTTCCCGCAGAGGAATATATCTGACTAGTAAAAATCTTAAATCCTATGTATTGATATGTCTCCGTAAGGGAATCAAGTGTGTCTAGACTGGCATAAACTTGGCAGCGAGAATCAGCTCAAAACTACTATAAAAAGGAATTTCAAAAACAAAACAAAAAAACTGGGAAATTCTTTACAATTCCTTCAGGGTCTCTGATGAAACCTGGAATGACCCTATGTACAACGACAGCTGGATGTGGCGTAAGGCTGGACACTTGGGACTGAGAGGAATGGTGAGATTGTGTGAGAAAATGCAGACCCTCTAAAGCACAAATGCCTGGCACCCATTCCATGGGTCCCAACTCTCCAGGTTGAAGGGAATATTACTACAGCTATAACATGTACGGGAAACATAGAGAAGGGACACACTGTGAATACGAAAGGTTTCTAAAACTCAACGAATAGTCCCTCTCCTGGTGCTCCGGTTTGACTTTCCATCTGCTTTACTATCAACCTCCCAACTTGGAGAGACAACCCCTTTAACCTCCTGGTTCGCACAGGTTGCCAATTTGGCAGAGGATGGAAGGGAAGAGGGAGAACCAATGAGAGACTAGCTGGTTGACATTTGGACGGGCACATATCACTGTAATTTCCCGGCAGGAAGAAGAATTAACCAAAGTCTCAGCCACCCATCGGGAACCAGTTTAGGTCCTAAACCAAAATTTTGGACTTGCGGTCAGCTCACCAAAAACCAGTTGAAAAATGGAGCTCAGGGGCACAGCAATTCACAAACTGGCCGAGTAATAAAGGACAACTATCGTCCAAAAATCTGTTGAGGGAAGGCAACGAGGCGGACTTGAAAGCGAGGCAGAATAGCAGGAAACAGATTTCAAGAGGTACGTTGGAATCGCCTTTAAAGCACAGGAAGAGGGGCACAACTTCGACAATGATGCACTTGGCCCAAAAGGGCGTATGCATTTTCTCCTGAATATATTCAGGAGAAAACGCATACACCCTTTTTGGCCAAGCAAGCAAGCGGTCAATGCAAATCTGCACTACAAAGAAGTATCACTTCCCACCGGTCAAAAGGGACATCCACAAAATGTGTAAAAACCAGAAAGGCAAGACAGGCCCTGGAGAACAGGGAGCCTTGTTATGCTGATGGGCGGGATGTAAATTGGCAACTGCCTCTCTGGAGGAGTGCATTGTGTTCCCTAAAACAAGTAAACAACAGAGCTACAGAGCCAAGGGCACTTCCAGTCTAGGGAATATACCTTGGGAAAACTGAAAATCGATAAGACAGAGCCACCCCAAAATTCAGGGCTGCACTGCTTACAAGGACCTCAACTTGGGTACACCTTAAATATCCCAGGAAATATAAAAATGGTTCAAAAAATTGTGGTACTTACGTAAGATGGAATATCCCTCAGCCATGAAATCAATATCATAAGACCAGTAGCAGCAAAATGGGTGGATTCAGGTACGATGATTCTAAGTGGAATAAGTCACACAGAAAAAGAAACTTATCATAAGATATCACTTATGAAGATCCTATAAACATGGCTACACTTGAA